>NW_024582672.1:469975-489880 GCF_018398535.1 Haplochromis burtoni
TCTCTAATGGTTAAAATTTTATTTGTGAAGAAGTTCATGAAGTCATTACTAGTTAATGTTAAAGGGATGTTTGGCTCAACAGAGCTCTGACGGTTTGTCAGCCTGGCTACAGAGCTGAAGAGAAACCTGGGGTTGTTCTGATTTCCTTCAGTGAATCATTACAGTATAATGTTTTTTAACAAAGACTTGGCTTGTGGAATTGGAGTGGATTTTATCTCAAGTCGCGCCCAAGCATTGCTGCAGCCTATGCTAAATCCTCAGTGGCTAACAGTGCTGCTAACCCTGACGACAGCAGGACAGTGTTTCCCATAGCACCACAGAACTTCCCACAAACTTTTTTTCTTTACAAAATAAAAAAGGAGGGGTGAAGAGAAAAGCATCATTGCAGATTTTCAAGGTGAGACCACTAAGGTGATGTTACAAAGGGCTTATTACAGCTAATGAAAGTGGTGTTCCATTTTCAGAGTGAGTGTGCTGATATCATGGCTACACACATTTTCATGTGTACAGTAGTAGCTGCTGGCAGCAGATCATCTTTGGAGTGACCTGTGTTACACGACCATGGCAAGCTGCCTTAAAAAGGTTTGCTACTTTGTATAAACATAAAATGATCTATTCAAATGTATAACTGCCTTTGCTCACCTTAATTCCAATAAAAATCACATACTTCGGTCCAGGTTTTAAAGCAATATTGCTACATCAATGAAAGTTCAACAAAGTAAAATCAGCTGCATTTCCATAAATTTCCCTAATGGATTAATCCCTCTCAGACAAAGGACTAAATTTGCAGGATATTGTTGTGTTTCTACCTTTCATCCCAAGCTCTCTGATTTTCATATAAAAGTCTTTTTTGGAGGCACTCAGTGACTTGGCAGACAATACAATGCTAGTCAAGAGCAACACTGCCTATAGATGTTCATTTACGGCTCAATTTTGGAACAGCTCTTGGAAAACAATAAAATATTCATTAACAGAATACAGGAGCCCGGCTCAAGAAAAGGTTACTGAATTATTCTATATGAAAGGTGCTCAGGCCTCTTGACTGCAGCAGTAATCTATGTGTGTGCTCTCATTTTTATTTACTCCAAATCCTTCTTGTAATTTTTGTCCTATAAATATTTATAATAAGACTCAAAGACAGTATTTGACCACTGTATTCTTCATGACAACTTGAAGTTCTCCACGTTTCTTGAATTTCAGAGATGATGGTGTTGCATCAGTTGCCCTACAAAGGCTGACTGTATTAACAGCACTTCAAAATTCATTCAAAATTCCATCAACTGCAGCCCGAATCCATGAAAGAGCCTCAGATACGTTTTACAGATACGACACTGCTGTAGATCCTTTTTGACCTCAAAATGACAACGTGAAAGAAAAACGTCAGAGCAGTTAGATTTTCAGTTCATTAGAATTTACTTCATGTTTGCATAAATACAGTTAGAATTTAACCAAAATGTCACTAAAGGCACAGTGGATGTAGCATATCAGAGTCTTTGTTCATCCTCACAGTCACTCGATCACACACTCAGTGGGCCAATTTGGGGTTCATTGTCTTGCCCACTTCAGCATGCAGGCTAGAAGCTCAGAACTAAATGAAACCTTCTGCTTGGCAGACGAGCCACGCTTACCCCCTCGTACTGAAAACCGTCGCTCTTTATCTGGAAATGGACGGGTTCTTATGTAGCGCTTCTCTACTCTACATGAGCACTCAAAGACCTTTACACAACATGCCTCATTCACCCATGTTCTTTCTATCTAACATTCACACACGATGGATGCATCAGAGAGCATCTATGCCAAGGATATGTGGCATGTAGCCTGGATGAGACGGGAGTCGAACCACCAACCTTTTCATTAGTAGGTGACCTGCAGAAAGCAAACATTATGCTCATACTTTAAGAAAGGTTGATTCAGTATCGATAACCAGGCAGGTACGATCTGTACCTCCATGCTGTACATCCAATTTTGTAGAAATGTGATGAAAATAAGACAAAATAAAAGAGGACCCCTTTGTTCAAATGTTAAATATGTATAGATGTTTAGACATAATAGATTTACTGATCAAAACTGACAGATTTTTATAGGTTTGTATAGAATGAATCATTACAACCAGGCTTTGAGCCAGGGTTTTGTCTTATATTGAACATATTGAAACTCTGAATGTGGAGAGAAGATAGTCTGCCATGAGCAGAGCCTGTGACTATGAAAAGAGGGCGGATCTGATTATGTATTCTCTGGGGACTCTAAACTGGGGGGGCTACTGGTTAACTAGACTGGTGTAGCGTGGGTGAGTGGCAGGGTGGGTCGGTGGGGAAGTCCAGCTGGAAAAGAAACAGATATACGCTGACAAAATAACAGGTTCCCCCTTAAACCCAACCCCTCACCCCCCACCAACCATCGAAAAAAGGAAAAAGAAAAAACCTCAGCTGGTGCCACCACGAACTCTGAACCCTGACTTGACCTTGTCTATAAAGGCCTCCCTCCTTGTCTCCATGTAGATCTCTTGCCCTTCCCCCTCCATTTTCCTCTCACTGTTGCTAAGCCTTTTCTCCACAAGTCTCCCTCAAAGTGCCGAGCGGCAATCTGGGCGGCAGAAAGACAGAAACAAGAGGAGGGGAGGCACAAATGTTACTGTACTTGCTGTGGTGGAAACAATTTGAAAATGAATAATGCTCTTTGAGTCCCTCGAGGCACTGATGTGTTTCTCACTTTCCCTCTCTCTTTGCCTCTCCCTACTTGTAAGGGAGGTGTGGGGTGAACCTGAATTAGCATAAAGGAACAAGCACAACAACAGCAGTCTCTGAAAGAGCTAACCAGTGGGTGGATTAAGTATGTCACTGAATGGGGTTCCGTTGTAAATGATGGGGTGGGGTGGGACCTCATCCCCATCTGTCTTTTTAGAGAATACCTTGTGATAATTACCCCCCACCCCCCGCCCCAGACAGCATTGTGGAGCGCCCGGGCCGTCCAGCCAGGTGCCTGCAAGCCCTGCTGTGTCCAGCCATTCACTGGCACTGCACACTGCCGTGCAGAAAATGGACCCAAGGTCACCACCTGATTTTGTACATTCCCACTCAAGAGTTTTAATTATAGACCCACTGCAGGCTGGAGCCCCGTCCTGGCATCACTGTTAACATTACTGAGCAAAGACTTTGACATCCAAATCTTTTTCTTTCAACGCATATTTTCAAATTTCTCAGGAAGAAAAAACATAACAAGCTCTGTGAAACGAACACGTCTCCCAGTGCAGACCTGTTGCAGAAGGGATTTTTGAGACTGCTCATAAATCCAGGATCTCTTTGATTCTCCCCCCAAGCTCCCTGGAGAGCTGCTCTGTGTTAGTCTGACTGCCTTCATTCAGAAAGGAAAGTGTCTCTTCACCACTCTTGACCCTCTTAAAGGACAAGACCAGTTCAGAGAATGGGTTTGAGAAGCCTCTAGAGGGGCGTTCTTCTGGTTCTGTCTCTTTTTATTTTCTGCTCTCAGCTTCTGCTTGTGGACACGACAGGGAATTGATTTTAGCTCATGATCTGACCGGGGACAGTCTTCTATAATTTATCATGAACTCAGTAGCTTAATCAGAGATAATGCTGGTCTTATTCTACAGCCTCCAATGGCAGGACAATGCTGTTCACCCGGCTCCTGATTAACCGTGGTGCTAACAAACATTTGCCAAATATAGTAGCTGACAGCCTTAACTGTGTGACGTGTGAGGCAAAGGTAATTCTGCTGGTCTTATACAACGGCCTTTTTAAAGGAGATTTGACTGTTCATATTGAATAATTAATCGTTGGTTTTTTAGAGTTCAATTTGTGCTGAAACGGCTCAGATATTTATTCCATCCCTGATTGGACAGAAACACCAAAGGCGGGCAAACTTTATGTAAACGTACACTTTAATTATTATCTGTTAAATTCTATTGCTGCTGATATTTTATTCTTAATATTTGTACCTGCTTGGTATTTTTTCTTATTTGTATTTAAGGTGAACTGGTGTTGTGCTGCAGGAGCCATCATTTCTTTGAGGGGACCTTAAAAAGTTCTATTCTATTCTATTCTATTCTATTCTATTCTATTCTAACCTTGCAGCTTCCTGAGTGGTTCCACCTTGCACATCCTGGTTGGTGGAGAAGCTGTGGCACACAGAGAAGCCGATAAGGAGATTATGTGTGTGTGGTGGGTGAAGCTGTCGGGGCTGCAGAGGACAAACTCGCTGTAAACACAACCCGGATCATTATGAGACAGAGGTTTGCATGAAGGTCATTATCATGCAGTTTTACAGAGGTAGCTTTGAAAGTCTGTTTACTTCAGGCCAATACTTGCATGAACACTACCAGCACAGCTGTCTGCAAACAGATAGTGGTTGCTCTATAGGCAACCTCCTGTGAGAAGCATCAACAGTATTGATTATTTATCAGCACAGACAGCTTCACAGAGGCTGGCTCCACAGAAGTAAAGGTGTCGTTTATATTTGTGACAAGACAACAGCTGAGCACTCAACGCCGCTGTTTGTCTTCACAAATTCTCACCCAGATGCAAATCTATACATCGAGGAATCGGCCGAGTGCAACGCTGCGTCTGTACAGTGCTGGAATAGAACTGGTAACAGGTTACATCTGATTGGTTTAAGATCACGCTGTGCACAGGTGCAATTTACACTGTTCAACAAATGAAGGGAACACCTGAGCAATTTTATATTTCCCTGTATCGTTTGGCTCTCAGACAATATGTCAATGAATAAATCTGTGCTTCCAGGTCCAATGTGTGATGGAAGTGCTTCCTTATTTTTATTTTTGTATTTTTTTAGGAGTTATTGACAGTAATTTATAGGCATTCAAATTCACACTTTCCAGAATCCTTTTCCTTTTTTCTTACCTTTTCCATTAACAGAGTAATGACTGAATCCTGATCCATAAATAAATAAGTTATGATGATGACGACATCATCATCATCATCAACAACAACAACAACAACAACAACAACAACAATAATAATAATAATAATAACAATAATAACAATAATAATATTATTAATAATAATAGTTTCCATCTGAACATGTTATGCTATAATGAAGAACAAATATTTATTTAAGCCAACATATAAAAGTCATGTTTACGTAACCTAATATAAGAAAAACAAGCAGTTTTTCTCCTGGTTTTCTGTGAAACATATGAAGGTGAAAACAGGATTAAACTGTGTGAACGTAATGATTCTGTATTCTTACATTTCTAAATGACATTTGGAGATTAGAAATGGTTCCGACAGCAGATGGATGGTTTTATTCTGCAGCCTCCCACTTTAAAGAAAGTGTTATTCTTCCAACCAAGGAGCTTTGCCAATGATGCAGCAGAGCCCAGAGCAGTGATCAGGAATCGAACTGTGTTCATCAGGTAAATCTACGTGACGCGTGAGACATTCAAGAGGTTCAGTAACTTATGAAGAAAGAAAGCACCACATGATTAAAAGCAGGATGGCTCCATGCTCTCATGCGCAGTGTTGCCTCTCAGGACAAATCACATTTTTCCTACCAGCCCACATTTATCCGCTTTTCTGTGGATTGTAACTTCAGTTTCCTGACTTCAGTTGACAGGATTCAGGCCCAGTGTCCTGTTGCTGTGGGCCTCATGTTTCTGGCTCAGGTTGTTGTGCTTTCAGTGATGCTCTACAATGTGAATTTAAACATGGAGGTAAAGAGCTACGTAATAAAGAATGACCTGATGATGCATCCTCTCAGTGACCACCTGAACCTCACACTGTTCTATACTTTAGGCTCGAGTGCTCGAGTCAATATTCACTCCCAGCACCTCAGACAAAGATGGCAAAAAGTCATCAGTCACAGTTGCTCATTATTAGCTTATTGATCTAAGAGTGCAGTAATAGATGAAGTTGACCCAAAATTAACTCAATATGAGTGACCACAGCAGCTTCTCTGTATTTGTAGCTGCATGTAGACCCAGAACAGTCAGTCTAATAAGATGAAGGCAGAGTGAACACACACTCGTGGACACACTCGTGGACACCCTCAGTGGACGGGACACCGACATCCTCTTAGCACTCGTTGCCTATTTAAAGGGCTGATGCTCAGCAGCGGACAGACTTAGTGACCTAATGTTAGTATCCTAACATCTGCCTCACAGCCCTCTGTGGACTCCTGCTGGGGATTATTGAATATTGACAACTGGGAGTCCCGAAGGACTCCTGCCGTTCCCCTGGTGCACAGCAGGAGGGGAGGGTCTGGGTGTCATAAATATGTCAGGGGTCCCAAAGTGCGTGTAAATGGTCCCCCTGAAACCATCATTAGTTCTGTAAACTTGTTCCAGTTTGCACAGGTTGTTTTATCCCCAACCAAAACTTCTTCTCACCGTCCGTGTCTATCAAACCATTTACCTGTGTGTCCTAACACACAATGTTTTTATTTGTGTTTTATTCTTTGTATTTAACTGAGTGCGACTGTACAGCAGCCTCGCTGTAAACAGGCATGAAGTAATCTACATATCACAGTATATCAGCTCTGTTAGCATTCACAGTGCTGGTTCTTTGGTCTCTAGTGTTCGTGATGATTACGCCGTGGAAACAAAATTACTGTATTTCAGGTTACATCAATACGTTTGATGATATTATGGCAACTCTTTGTGCCACAACAATAAAAATATTTGGGCTGAACCGTCCCGCCGTCCTTTTTTCTTAGCTGTCTCATTCTGTCGTCCTAAACATAAAAAGACGCGCTGGCTCAGAGTATTAAGACTGAAGCATGTCTGCGCTAACAGCTGTGGCTCCTCTAGCTGAGTGCTGTTTACCACAGTCAGTGAAATTATGCATGCACTACACTTAAAAAATGTACCAATTATAGCTGGATGGTAATGTGGAAAAGGTTGTGTTTGCCACATAGGCTCGATGTAATTAATGTTACTTACAATAACAGAGGGATACATCAATGCCAAGGAAAATGGTGATAATAAGCAGAATTTATTATTTAAAAAAATCACATGAGGCACGGCTAATTTATGCTGGGTTACATTTGTCCATTAAAAGTTGGGTGAAAATGGATTGGCCCACACAGAGCAGAGGAAGGCAGCCGGGGATTAATGTGCAGGCAGCAGTGTGACGCTACATCAGATATCTGTGCTGCCGTGGACTAAAGTCACATCACCGCACTGTCTTTGTTTCTGAGGAGCTGTGACCTGTTTAACCTGTTCGTCTCTACATTTGTCTGCTTTGACTAAACCAGACAAACGGCTTGCTTTGTTTTCATGCCGTGGTCTTTATACGAGCCACGGGCATTTCATCTGAACTCATTTATTTTCATATTTATTTCCTGTATCTAAAATCCTGTTTCATTCACTAAAAGTGGTTCTGATTCAGGCCACTCCAACGTGCACAACAATGTTGTCTTCAGATGGACTTGCTGCACAGATAATGATGGTCAGTCGTGAAATATAATATAGTTCATCACAGAAATCTTTTCAGCTGTACACCTGTTTTATTGTGTGTTATAATCATTATACAGTATCAACCAACTTGTGTTGCTGTTTGGAAATGTTGTCCACTGGATAACGAGTTCAACCTGTTTCATTTTAAATAATGATCCATCGTATGAGAGCTTTGGGAAATGCTTAGAGTGTGATGTCAGGTTTTATCCTTAGTTTACAGTTTCAGAAAAATGTCTAAAGATCGACACAAATCTGTTAAAATTATACTAACTGCATGTTGACTGAACTGTTATCATGATCATGTTTTTGTTCTTTTCCAGCATAAACAGAGATATTCATGAACACTCGATGTTTTTACGTTTTTTCTTTTCTCTTGTTATTTCAGTTAAATTTCTATTTTGAAATAAAATTCTGTTATGTAGCAGCACAGGTGTGACATCACATGATCCAAGTAAACTGGGAAATAATTATTTAAATAATTTCCAATAATAACAATGATAATACATGTGGGAAAGATTATTTAGGGAGGAGATTATTACAATTTATTACAATTCTGTGTGTGTGTGTGTGTTTTAAAGAAATAATGAAATATAAAAAATACACCACTTCTAAACTAATTTATTACAGAATAAAAGAATATTTATTTTAATAGTAATCTTCATAGTTTAAAAAAACACACACCATATTAACCTTAATAAAAACAAAAATATTTTTAAAGATATAAAAGCATAATCTACATAAAATACACACTTACGTGAATGAAATCCATAAATACACAACCACTCACTGTGTGATCTGTGGGCGCTAAAATGAAAGCGAACGTTACATTTCTTAAAAATAGAAATGTCAAACAAATTTATTCTGATCAGAAAAGAACATTTCTTAGAAAACGATTACAAGTTCTTACACGTTCGCTGCACAAAAGAGAATAGAAACCCTGATTTTTACAGTTATGTGTTTTGTAACAAAAAGGGTGAAATCTTGATTACACACTGACCAGCAACCATTTTAACCTTTGATCCCCAACCAGTAATAAAGGCACTTTCACAGGGTCTTGAACCCTGGACAGAAGTCACACTCAGTGGCTTAGAAGGGAAGTAAAAGGACACAAAGAAAGAAACATGTTGTTCGCTGGTTTTTATTGATTTTGGTTGGCTGTTGAAAAGGTCTTTGGTCATGCCCTTACCAAAGGATACTAATTTGCTCGATCAAGTCTGTCGGAGTATCGACTGGGAGGAGGCTGAGCTCGTGCCATTGTGTTTGCTTCAGCAGGGAGCTGGTGTGTGAAACAGGATTACTAGAGGTCAGGCATCTAGAGAAAAGATGTCCATCACTTTCAGCGGGTAATACAAAGAGGCGGGGCCTGGCAGACGTGATTAAGATGTTGAAGCCCAGAAGGAAAGGCGAGCTCGTGCACACTACGACCACATTCAGATCTGCAGCCTGTTAGCCTGCATGGTTATTTTTATTCATGCAGGCTGTACAAGAGAAAGCAGGTGGAGCTGCCTGTTGTTGTGCCGGTGCTGTATACGTAAGCCTGATTAACACTAAACGGCAGGCTTTGTGAACTGGAAATAAATGTGTTTCATATACTGGTTGTTTCTCTTCATCGTCTCCATCTACTTCATAGTTTTGGTGATCAAGTAGTGACAATGAAAATTTTTCCCAAAACATATAGTGACCTCTTCCTGATCATCAAATTATTTCAATATTAGACAAAGATCCAAGTTTTCAAATAACGATATTATTTATTAAAGGAAATCTATCCAATCTGGCTCTATGTGAAAAGTAATTGACCCAGTTTGTTAAAGAATATCTAAAGAACTGCAGGCCTCACTCGCCTCAGTGAAACAACACAAAGGCTCGTCTCACATTTGCCAAAAACATCGAAATAATCCCCAAAACCTAAAAATATCCCGTAGACTTGATGCCAGTGGTAGTGATGGTCCGGGGTGATGGTCCAGCGCTGCTTTGCTACGTGAAGACCTGGATGACTTGCTGTAATTGATGGCACTGTGAAGCTGCTCTCCACCAGAGAACTGAAGGCCATCCACCCAGATAGCACAGCCAAGCATGTAACAGACATGCCAGTCCACTGTGTTCATTTCATGCTTTGCCTCTCCAAAGTGTGAAGAGGACATGCATGCAGAAGCTGCAGTAACAGCAGAGGAAGAGATTTTATTTCAAACCAACATGAAAATAATCACAGGAAAGACATCATTAGCCCGCTCTCATGCATATTAGCCACCTAGCTCAAATCTGACGATTAATGACCCTGGACTGTGCTTATGAGTCTACTTCATGTTTCGCTGTGGGTTGAGCAGTTCACGCCCTGACACTGTACTGACTCAAGTGTACTTGGGTTACGTAGCAGAACAATGATCTGTTGAAGTCAGGACTGAATCCTACTGAGATGCTTTTTGACCTTAAACAGGTCGTTCATGCTTGAAAGTCTTCTGCAGAACAGAGTGGGCCAAAATTCTTCCTGTCAGTTTTCTAAAATCTGTTCAAGCTGCCGAGGCTGACACAACCAGTTATTAGCTTCAAGAGAGGGTTTCATTTACCACGCTGCACAGCTGTTTATTTTAGAAATCACCATTTAAAACCTGAATTGTGTTGTAATTAATATTAATCTAACATTAAAATTTGTCACATTTACATGCAAATATGTTACATATCAGTTTGACAAATATTATTTAAAAAACGAAGAAATCAAACAAGGGGCAAATACGTTTTTCACCTCACTGCAGTAATCTCCATTACAGCAAAAGGTTAGAAAAAGGTGATATTTGAGAACCAATCAGTTTTCTTTTTTTATTCAACATCCTGAACATAGCTCTGTAATATATATGTATCTATTCTCCTCCTTCAGACCAAAAATATTGTAAATTAATACAAAAGTTGTGGTTCAAGCTATTAAAAAACAAAAAGAGAACATCGTTTATTTTTTTCATCCTTGTGTGTGCTGAGCTACACTTCAATAATGAAAAATTGTGGATTTGTTTTAACCATAAGACAAAACTTAGGTCCATAAAGATGAACAGTAGCAGTGATGTGTGATTTCCCTCAGTAGCTTTTATTAAAACTGAGATAATGATGGTTACTGTAACAGTATGTATTTGGGTTTTTGTGTCTTCACAGTGCATTTTGTTTGCTTCTGCTTCCGATCTCTCTGGGCTGTTCGATTTCATCCAGTCTTCAGAGTTAACACACCCTGAAATATGATATGTGAATATTTGAATCTGAATCCTTAATCCAGAGGAAATGATGGGCAGTAAGAACAGGGACAAAACTACATGAAATAATAAAATACATACAAGTTCCAACATATGCAATACGTTGCAGCTCTGATTATAAATGCGCTGGTATAACATATATGGTTGGCCTGTTCTCATACTGCACATGTTGCTGATGTTTCTTCTGTGTGTTTCAGCAGCTCGGAGGCCCGGCGGACTTAATCTTTAAAACTAACGATTTTCCAGTGAACCTGGCGGGCCATCTTTTTTCTAACCATACCGTGATGTTGCAGGGTTTTCAGAGCCGAGCAGCAGGCTGTTGCTATTCTTCAGTACCTGCCCAGCCTCATCCCTGCACCCTGGGCAGCAGCCAGGCCGCTGGCCTTCAGGCAAAACTGAGCACTGGTGTCCTGGCTGCCTCAGCAAGCAGATTTGTTCTCCTCCTTTAATTAAATATGGAAATGACACACATATTGTTATCGAAATATAATTTTATTTTTGCAGAGTTTCCAATCTGCAGCTGACTCGAGCAAACACGTATGTAACAAATCAAACTGCAAGTCTTTCTGAGCAAACTGATATGTACATCAGAACACATTAACCTATTATTATTACAAGGAACAGGAATAAACATCAGTGTTTCGCTTGTTGTTGAATGTTGTGCTCGCTCACGCCACGTGTGTCGAGCTTGTCGTGCCACTGTACAAACATTTCCATTGTGCAGCAACTTTGGGGCACTGATAACCTTGAAACCACATGAAACCAGAGCCTGACATGTGAAGAGCCCGCAGACTATCACAGACGGCTCCCCTTTGTGGAAACAAGCCTTTCTCTCCATTGAGCAAACAGCCAATTAGCTATTATGGAGACTGACTGTGAGGATGTGTGTGCGACTGCTTTTTGTGGATGAGGTTACTGCCTCTTACCTCTATAGGTGGGACATCTGCTGAGGGTTTGTGTCCCTGGATAAGTACGAGCCGAGTGCGAGCCCAGCACCTTTTCAACCTGATCACATAGGTATTTAGCTCTTGGCCCGGGCTGGCGTTTTGTTTGTTTTATGTTCAGAGCAGGTGTTTTACAATCATTAGCGACTCCATTACGACCCCGGCTCTAAGTAGAAGACAAACAGTGGCCGTGCATCTATTCTCAATGGAACCATCTGGTGGCAAGGAGGAAAAATGGCTGTGTTTGGCACTAGTGTTTGCCAATGGTCACATAATTGTGTTTCAGAGGAGAGGAGGCAGATAGCAGACAGAAAAGCTGAAGTGCTGTGGGTTTTATAGAATGTTTCCAATGTCTTTGTCTGCTCAGCCAACATCCTGGTGTTTGTATTCATCTGTTTACAGTAGGGCCTAAATGTCCTTTTTATTTCCCAAAGAAAAGTTTTTGTAGATGGTCAATAAATTTCACATTCACGGGGGACACAGAGCTTTCAGAGCTCTGGATAAAGCTGCACTGAGCTTCCGTTGGATTTATTCGCCACTACATTCGGTGTATCCACGAAGCTTCCCAGGCCCACAAACTGCTGTTAGCTTCAAATGTACGGACAGGTATTAAAGTTTAAAATGAAATGCGTCGATTCATATCCCATCTGCTCGGTGGATATTTGTGTGCAGGCATTTTCAGCCCACAGTGACAGACGCCACGTTTGATTGACTCAACCAGAGTTGGTCTCTTATCTGACGCTGCAAATCTGCACTTTCAGCAAAAATGTGCTCACGTTGACCCGAACCCAGCCAGTGGGTGTGGCCTGATCGTGTCAGTATTTGTTCTGAACTGACTATGGCCGGGGTTGGCTGTGTTTTTAAAAATGTACTCTGTGTTTAGTCGTGTTGCTGTTTGCATGCAGTGTGCTGTTTATGTACACAGCCTCTCAGGGCTCTGCTTGTTTGTGGAAAAGGCTGTCAATAGCGATAATTATTCCAAACAAAATGCTGCCCCCACTACACATAATTATGCCACTGATGCTAATTACTGTGTGAGTTATTAACGACTCATTAAACAATTACGGTCACCGTCAATGATATGCTAATGAATTTCACATGAAACATGTGTAAAAGTAACTGTGCAGGAAGGTGATGGATGGAGGGCCAGCACTCCTGCGTGCTCTCTGTGTGATCAGCCCAGCACATGTTCTGCTGAGCTTTGGCAGTTATTGCTAGGATTAATATATCACCTTACATGCATTCAGACGCAGGTACATGGGAAAAACATCTGTGTGCATTTTTACTCAGAATGGAAAATAATAATAATCATTGGGTATTTGCAGGAATATGCACGCCATTACGTAAAACCTCTTTTAACACAAAGAGCTGAGTTGGTTTATTGTCTGCTCCCGGTAACGTCAGCACACGCAGCTTTTCAGCTCTCGTTGCTAAAATAACATCGAAATGCATTCAGTCAAAAGACAAACAGTTAAAATGAACATTTTCCTGCTACAGGAGAAATATTGTTTCATTATTAGATACATTTGTTTATCTACAGTATTTACATCATCATGTCAAACTGGGATCATTAAATGTGACCCACTGAGTTTTCATGTTTCCACTGCTGACTGGATATACGCCTTCGTTTGGACATAAAGAGCGTTCTTCATCACGTCTGATTCACTTTGTTTGCCTCTGAGGCGTCATCACTGTAGCAGAGGCCACTCCCATCAGAAGTGTTTGTTTGCATGTTAAAGGTCATTTTTCAGGACAGCTTTGCTCTGATTGGCAGGGACGTTCCCTCTAAGCAGACAGACTCATGTCCAGGTTCCTTTCTTGCATAAACCAAATGTTAGGGGGATTTTGTGCCGCTGCAGCTGACATGATCATCCAGCAGTGCTGTGCCTGGACTGGCTGCCACTGCTTACAGAGTGATCCCAAGAAAACATTATTTAAATTATATAGCTATGTTGTCAGAATGAATTAGTGCTATCATACGAAGACGAGGCAGGATGTTTGGATTGGAGCTTTTATGCTGAGTTCTATTGTTCGATGAGCTGTGGCGGTGCAGCGATGGTTTATATGTGCCTGAGAAGTCGGCACAATGGAGTATTTCATCTAATGGCTAAATATCCCTCTGTTTCAAGTTCCTGCAGTGAGAACCTTGGGCAAATTGATGTATGTCTCCTCCTCCTCCTCCTCCTCCTCCTCCTGGATTTATCCTCTTTTTTTCCCTCCAGCAGCATTATGGGTGGTTTTAAAATATTAATGTGAGAGTGCATTTAGCGGAGAGCAGCTCATGTGGGTATTCTCCTGTGACTCCCCATTCAGGTCACAGGGGAGCATCTGCCTGTTTCTCTGCCTGCCTGATTTACTCTAAATGCAACATTAAAGATCCTCTTTCCTTGTGGCTTCTGCATGCTCCATGTGATCGTTCCTAATGTTCACACAGAGACGCTACAGAGAGAGAACGCACACAGATGCACAAACATGTATGTATATGAAATAAAGTCCAATAACAGGACAGAATCATCGTGTTTTTAAAGCCATCCACTCATTTCTCAGAAGAGCTGCTCCACACAACACTGATTGGAACAGACTGGGTGTCATATCCAGTTAAAGCACCAGTCAGACAACACCACCCTCTGAGACACACACACACACACACATGTTTGTACACAGATGAGCCTGAAAACAAAAACACTGAAGTGCATTAATTAAACAGAAACACTACACAAAAGGTCACAAAGGCAGGAAATACTACAATATTACCACAACATTCACAAAAGTTCCTTTTGTTGTGACGAGCTTAGCCTGCTAACTCGAGTGCAACACTGAGCGCATCAGCAGCAACAGCAGGCACAAAGTACAGCGATGGAAACGATCGTTCATCAGAAGACTTCATTTTGGCTCTGCAGACACTCTGCAGCACTCCGGGTTGCATTCAGGGGCAGGTGTGTGTCCGGGACGTTTGGCAAATAAGATCAACACATTACAGCAAACGAACCAGTGACTGTAGCTTAAATTAACGTGTCTGCATATTCATTATTATCACTAGTAATAATAGGAGTTGTATTTCTAGTAGTAAAGTTCCCAACTTTGTTCATTCTCATTTAATTAATTTGACAGTTTGAGTGCATTTCTGTAACCCAGGATAATTTATCATATTAAAGCGCACATGGAATACAGTTCACTAGAATGTGAGTGAAGCCTCGATGATGTAGAAATACTAAAATGTGCTTTTTTATCTTCAGTTTTTTGTTATTTTATTCCATAACCATGACAACCAGCCAGCCAAAGAAATATTCTAACTTAGAAAAAGAGAGAAACTGTGGCGTGTTTCTGTTTTAATCTGCACTTCTGGAAAAGTCAAACACGTATTTTGTGTCGCTCATTCACAAAATGCAAAGCTTGGCTGAGATCTACTAAAAAAAAAAAAAAAAGTTCCTTATTATAGAAAAAAAATGTTTCTTAGCTCAAACACTGGCATCATAGTAAATCTATGTTTTCTAAATGACCCCAAAATCAGATGAAAGTTTGAGCTCTTTCTTCATCCTAAAGACTAGAGGACATAATGTGTCATATTCAGGATATGCAAGCATGTGACAGGTGATGTTCTCTGCATGACTGAACTCGCACTTAACAGTCGACCCAAACTCTGTCACTCTGTGCTGAAGCCACGTCCTCCATATCTGGCACACAGAGGAAAATCTGTGAAAAGAGATTTGAGATATTTAATCTGAATCTCAATCAAGGTTTAGAAATGACGATGCTGATAAATGCTGTTATTAAGATGACTCAAGTCTCATAGAAGCTGCTGCTCCTGCTCTCCAGAGTGACATAAAGGGAGCATCGTATGTAATTTGGTGTAAACAGTATGCTACACACAAAGTGTGCGGGCGCTATTTTAAACAAGCAGCAGGCTGAGAGCTGCGCGGCTCTTCAGGTGCTCAATAATTAACTGCGTGCTGCTCGCAGAGTGCCTGCGGTGTGGCGGAGGAAGTCAGGCAGAAGCTAGAAGCAGGGCGCCGTCGCTGTGTGTTTTCAGACTGCAGCTCTCTTGTTCTGTAACCTGCTTGTTGCAACATTGGACAGTGAGTCTCCTGTGCTCACTGCCGTGTCTCTTTGATAAAGACGGGATCTACCGACACATCATCAGCAAGCGTGTCTGCGATTCTGATTGCTGCCACTGATGAGGTGGTCCCACAGCACATCAGGATGGGGGGTGAACCAGATCTCGGTAGTCTTTGTGTCGGCATTAAAGTTTAAGGTCGCGTGGGCCTGTTTTACACAGCTGCTGATCCCTGACTGACGCTGAACTGGAAAGCAGCCATGGGCAACAGCATGTCAGACACCAGAGCGCTGGTCTCCAGGTGCTACGGTGCCACAAACAAGTGTTGAATGAGACCCACTGGGACCTGAAGCTACATACGCTAACATCGCCCTGTTGCTGTTAAGATGACTGCTGTACACCAGGACTCAAAGGTACGCACTATCAGTGTGCAGCACCATGCACCATGCACTCAGGGTTTGAACATTTCTCATGCTTAAACCACGCATGTAAAATGCAGAAGTCATACTTTAGGTATATCTAAAGGAAGCATTGAAAAAAGTAGCATAGCATGGAGCTGAGGAGGGCTGCTAAACTGTAACCAGTCAAAACACCAGTGCAGAGTCCAGAGTTTCCATCATTCACAAACCCTCTGTCAGTACAGACTGACAGCAGGCTGACACTAGGCTGCAGGCTAGTTGTTTTCAGATTTTTCTCCAGAGCGAAGCTTTTTTGTGCTTGCATCATTTATTTAAACAAAAAAACGAACTCGGCAAAGGTTCCACCTGCAACGATTCTCTGAAAGTGGAAACATTTTTAAATCTTAGAGGAGAATATTCAGTTTGTTCAACTTTTACAGACATTATTCAAATAACACTACAGCAGATTTGTTACGTTCGTTGACCAGCTCGTGTTTGTCTGTGCTGACCTACCTGGACAGATGATCCAAATAAACTGACTGGCATTCAGGACTTTACTAACTACTCAAAGAGCTTTTGACTGCACATTTAGGCTTACTTGTTATACACTTGTGTCCATTAGCCTCAGGTGTCTTTGTGCTGTGGAAGGAAACCCGTGCAGGTAGCGTGACAACATGCACAGAAAGTGTCAGCCAATGAGGTGAAAGCAGGAACTGTCTTGTCATGAGGCAACAGTGCTAACCACTTGACGTTATCGATGAGTCTTATCATTGAAGATTGATTTCAGTAGATGAATGATTCCCAGCAAAGTGAGCAGTGTTTGGAACGTGTTCAGACTGAACTCTGTGAGCAGGTATTGTGGATACCAACACAAGACATCCAACATGAAAGGGTGGGTTTGTTTCTCGTTTCTACGATTTTACTTTAAGAAGAAAACCACTGAAATAACAGAGACCTTTCCCATGTGTGAGAAGCGCTGCATGCAGTTTCTTGGCCGGTGCAATGAGGCCCCGCCCCAGGCAGCGCTGACACACCGTCAAAGGCTGCAAAGGCTGATGCTGTCCGTCAGGTACGGCTGCATTATAATGGAACGTGTAACCTGCTGCAACCATGCTTTTAATGTTGAAACGCTCGTCCATGTGTGCACTACACACTCATGTAATAACTCTGTGTGATATGTGCGCAGTAACGCCGACCGCCCATGCCCGGCTCCTGTATCCTTCGTTTGATGTGATTATTTCAGAGTCTATACCAGTGAAAGTGCAGCAGCCCTTTTGAGAAGAAAGTTCTACATTTTTCTTTTAGCTTGTGCTGAAATGAGCACATAATGAGAGTCTAGCAGCCCAACTTCCATTAGCCTACTTTCAGCCTCTTTTGACTGGCATCTGGCTGAATCCTACACATGCACACAACGAGCACAGTCATACAAGTCTGTACATTAATAGAAGAAATGATATCTCTTCATTAAAGAATCATCTTTCTCAATGGACAATCCTAGGCTTTGTGAATCGGTCTCCTCATGACCAAAACCACATCAATGCACTGAAAGAGAGGAAAAAAATGAAACATCCAAATTGCTACTTCAATCTCCAAGAGCTTTGAAGTGCTGTTTTCATCCCATTTTGACCAAAATAAATGTGTATTTTTATTATAGCGTGTGTCGGGAGGTTGCTAATGGGTTTGGAATAAAAGACAACATTTTGATTCAGCCAGGCGCTGGTGGCACAGAGACCCTTTTTACTTCAGCTCATTTTAAACCCAGAGCACTGCTGCTCCCCTATCATTGGTTGATCAAGTCAAAGATGACGACCCACTCAGTGTTAATGCTTGTCTGCAGTTAGAAATGATCCCCATGAACCAAATCAAAAGCCTGGCTCCCTGCTGAATAGATGCAGTGTCTTGTTCTGCTGCCTTCAGTTCGGGATCACTGCGACGTGCCCGTGTGAAAGACTGAGGGCAGCCATCCAAGGCTGTTTTCTCCTTCTCAGGAGGACACTCTGCTGTTCCCGAGGGCAAGCTTATTCACTGCCAGGACAAGTCAGATCTGCCAAACAAAGCAGAGGAGCCGATGAGGGGCCGCTGCTATTCGGAAGACATTCTGCACCGGCTATTAGAAAAAGTCATCATGTTTTATGTGACCAGGAAAAGCAGAACATGTCACCCGTTATTATTCCGAATCTATAGCTGGATAATAAAACGGGAAATGTAATGTCTGTAAGATGTTTTGGTGGTAAAACACTGCTAATTATTGACAGGATAAAGCAGGAGGCTGAGAGACTAGAGACAGAGCAGCGAGGACCAAATAAGGACAGCTTTGTTTTCACTGAACCGTTTAAATGTTAAACTGACGAGCAGGTTTGCACAGACTGCAGGTGTGCCTGCATGCCGTTCCTCCGAAGCAGCCTCAGCAGGTAGCCTCTGTCCTTTGGACAGATGGAAAGATGAACAGTTAAAAAGAGGACACAGGTCTGCATACGCGAGGAAAAAAAGCCATTTTGTAAAGACTTTGCAGTTTGTTTGATTTGCCACGATATGCATGCATTTATGAATAAACACCCAAAGAAAACCAAAGTAATCTCAAACACGCGTGCACAACAGTTTCTCTGTTTTCAGCTGGCAGCTACACAAAGTTTGCAGGTAAAGAAGCAAACGTGATTAAAGTCCGAGCGGTCACATTCAGATGCCACAAAACGACAGATCATTGACGCCAGCAGCTGTTGTTAACACACCAAAGAAAAATCCTATTTGCCCCTTTACGGCAGCGACTGATAATGAGGGCTATTTACACAGCGCTCTAAACTTCCTACTCCGTCGGTCGTCTTTTTAAAGAGCTCTCGAGCTCTCGCTGGGTTTATCAAGATGAAGAGTGGCAGAGAGCTGAGTGCCGTGTTTGAGACCTCTGCGAAGGTCTCCTCTGGCTGTTTCTCCATTTGTCAAACTTGGCATCTTTATACACCATCTGAGCCAAAACGTCAAATGTTGCTTGAAAAGTTACTTCCTCTGTTAGGCCGTCGTAAATTTGGTACCTTTTAGGAAGGAAGCATGTAGAACATAAAGGACATGGACACCCGCCTGCTGTTTAAGGGCTTTAATTTATGCCTGTTTCCATGGCAACTATCTCCTTGGTCTTTGCTAAAGCAGTCACCTGACAGGGGTCCATTAGCAACTGTGTCTTCTGCCTGTTAAGGAAATGCATGTGTATCAGTGCATATAGGGTGCTAGTGTAAACAGGGCATCTGTCAGACTGTCATTCTGCCACCTTTAAGCGAAGCTCAAAGTCTGCTCACACAGGATGTTCATGAAGAATCGTTTGTCTTTACGCTGAAGTCGGCACATATCTGCTTAAGGTCAAAACTAAAAGGAGCCAAGTTTACAGTGTCACCAGCCTGTGCTAAAATCCTATTAAACCAGACACATGCAGCACATCACAGACCGTCTCAGAGAGGATCGGGTTTTTATTTAACATTTGGTTTTATTCGGAGTGTTTTTGTGTGTTACAATAATTATGTTTGCTACACGGGACAACCGAGAGGCAAGCTGCCAACCAGAGATGGACAGTAACGCGTTACAAGTAATGCGTTACTGTAATCCGATTACTTTTTTGAGTAATGAGTAAAGTAAGGGATTACTATTGCAAAAAAGGTTACTGTTACATTCCCATAAGCACGCCGCTTACTAAAACCGTGATTTTTTTTGTGAGAGTGTCTCATGACAGTGACGTAAGCGAGTGCGACTTTCATGGCAACAGCTGTGTGCAGATCAACAATGGATCACATATCGAGTGCAGAGAGAGTATGAGCGTGCAGTGTTTTGAGTTTGATTCCGTAAAAAGTGACAAAAACAT
>NW_024582672.1:489900-492005 GCF_018398535.1 Haplochromis burtoni
AGGTTTCCTCTTGCTTAAAATGCACCTTTAACTTCCCACTGTGACCAAGAGCTTCTGCAGCTTTGTTAGTGTAACAGTCATTTTCACGTTTAAGTTCAGTTGGTTCCTCTTGGGCGTCCGGGTGCCTCAGCCACATACTGAGGGTGAATCCACGTGGAAGGAAGTCCCTCAGACGTCTCAATGTCATGGCTCATGTCTGTGACCTGGTTCATTGGTTGGATTTAAAGCTGTGATTCAGACTGAGGAATTGGAGGCTCAGTTGCCAGTGGTACAGTCATGCATGTGTCCATAAGTTGAGTGACTTCTTGGTGAAAGTTTGGCTGCACCAGCTTTTCCATCATTAAGATGCACATGAGCTTTGCCTCCAAACCTCGAGGCAGGATTACGAGTAATCCTTCAGCTACTCTGCCAGAAGATGATACTTTGGTCTTTTTAGCTTCAAGTTACCCTGGAAAGTGTGCAGCGTTTTCTTTCATTGGTCGTAGCTTTGTTAAGGCGCGAGAACCCTCCTGACCCACAGACACAAACTGGAGTAATTCCTTTGGGCTTCACTCTAAATCCTGATTTAGCCAAGTAGGGCAGCCAGCTGAGGGACAGGTGCCTGTTTTAATTAGGCTTCTTTGTCTGTCAGACTGGGTGCTCCTGTGGAGGGACACCGTCTTCCAGTGGTGCGCTCCTCCGCCTTAATAAACTGCTGGTTGGCTCAGTGAGCGGAGAGTCGTACTCTGTCCTCTCAGTCATGTCCTTATCTTGGTTTACTTTAGATTTCCTGCAAAGGGAAAGAGGGAGGGCATTGTTGCTCATGACCTCTGATGGTTCAGTCCGTTGTCCATTGGTTGGTTGTGTTCATTGGTTAATGTGTCCGTGACCCATGAAGGACTCCCCCCGTCCACCTACCAAACACCTCCCTGCTTTGTATCGTGTATTCGTGTAATGGCCTACAAGTGCGCCGGTTGTGGGAGGTTCCTCGAGCTCCTTAAAAGGAAAACTGGTTTTCTTGAAGTCGGTGGTTTTGAGGAGTGACAGGAAATAAAACTATAAAGGAAGAGGTGCGCCCGCTGAATACAAGGCTCAGATTTTGAAAGGTGCAAACTGCAACAAGCCATGCAAACATAAAAACTGCAAACAGCTTTGGAGTTTTAACTCTGTCACTACTGTCAACACAGAAGTTTTATACCTTTCAGATTAGAGCTGTAACCTCCTGCTTTACGTTGGGTTTGATGAGTATGTCCCTGCTAAATAGGTTTGCTCCCTGGTGGGGGTAAATCCTACTCCGGGAATCAAAGAATAATTGTTTCAGCTCATCCTTCATCATTCGTGCAATAGAAATGATTCTCTGATAGCTTCTAGATGTGCTGCTCAAACTCACCTTCATATATCAAATTGCATCCTTGGTGCCTGAAATACTGAAACACACAACACCATTTAATGATGTCTGACGTGTGTTATCTTCTCCATCACTAACCATGGGGATTGATTAGAGCATCAGTAATGAATATTAACAGCGGAGCACACGGTGTGTCAAACAGACCGACGTAAGAAGCTGTGGCCACGGTCAGAGCTCTTCTTCTGACTCAGAAAGAAGCACTGAGAAGAAGCTGCTTCAGACGGATTCTGCTGCGTTTGTCCTTGCTACCTGTTACTCAGGTGGGATCCTCGTGCTGAGATCATTTTTGCTCTGTTAAGGATAATCTCAGAGACAAACCGTCTGTATGATGGGATCCAAATGATCCGCCCAGTGGGCTGAATAAAAAACACTCGATGCAGTCGGAGCTCATGCACGGCTTGTTCAGTGAGTTCTGGATGGAGGTGGACGTAGCAGCGACCTTCTTTATTCTCCTTGCTTTACATGCACAGAAGAATCGAGCCTCAAGCGTACAGGGAGTGCAGTTCAGGGACGACCGTGTTTCATACATGAGTCATTGCTTGTAGCTTTGCTTCTATGAGTTTGAGAAATAACATGAAGTGAAGTAAAGAAAGTTCAGTATGCAAAGGCAAACTCGGCGTGCACGAGTGGGCAGAGTAACACTTTGTTTCCCACAATGCAACTGTTCATTTCAGATTGGTAGTGAGGGACCACATGTGGTTTCTAAGAGCTCTAACTT
>NW_024582672.1:492025-494690 GCF_018398535.1 Haplochromis burtoni
GTAAAGTAACAGGATTACTTTTTGGGGGAAGTAATCCGTAATTAGTTACTGATTACTTTTTTCAAGTAACTTGACCAACACTGCTGCCAGCTATCACAGCTATAACCGATTGCTTCGATATGTACATGCACTAACCCAAAGAGTCGGTAACTTTGCTCCTGGGAACTGTGGTTTGATCCAGAGCTGGGGGTTGGTGCTGGGCCAGGGTTAAGCCTGATGAGTGTTAAGAGATTAAAAAGCTTGCACACACTCCAAACTGAAAGACAAAATAGGATCTGTGACATTTCCTTCCAAAACACATCTGACATCATTTTTCTGTCCAAAACAATGACTCCAGTCTCTTTAACTGGGACGTTGGTGGCTGGATTAAAACCAACTGGTTGAAGTGAATGGAGGCTGGTTTTGTAAACACACAGATTCTTAGAGAACCTTTTCTGGGCTCTCTCCTCATTCACTCTAACACTCACACCACGACAGATCCATCAGAGAGACCTTCCCATGAGACGACCTGCTCCACCTCCTGAGCTACAGCCAGTGTTGGTTGGAAACTTTGAGACTGGTGGTGATCTCTATGCCAGTGCCAGACTCTTCAGCCATTCCAAATAAGGGAAATGTGGGGAGGAGTAAAACTCAAATGAGTTCAAATCACACTTTTTCATTAATAAATTATTTTAAATTTCATTTATATAACAGAGAATGTTACGAGGTGGTAATTCAAATCATCTCATAAATAGCATGTTAGCCTGTTAGCCTGTTAGCATTGCTGACGATGATGTTTCTCTCCCTTTTAGGGGAAAGCTGTTGATTTTAATAACACAGGTTCACATACAAATAGTAACTTCACCAACGTTTGCATGCAAGCTTATTTGATCATAAAGCATGCTCACAGGGAACGCAGAAAACAGACGCTCATATTAATTCCATTTGTGAGAAAAGACACAGATAACTATGTTAGTGTGCTTCGCGGAGACCTCCCACTGTTTCTTAAAGAGCCACACGTATTCTTGATGTGTTCACAGAGTGTGATGTTAGATAAAGAATCAGTCCACTTACTGGTGGGACTGGGGCAGCTGAGGTACTGTTGGCTCTGTTCGAGGTTTGTGTGTTCTCCTCGTAGCTCCGGGGTTCCCCTGGGGGCTCAGGCTTCCTCCCAAACTGTTAGAAATGTTTTGCTCCTTTCTAAAATTGGCATTTATAAATTGCTCATTGGATATAAAGAATGCTCAAACACACAGAGCAGTGTGTGCTAGGGTCCCAGGGTTTGTTGCATGTTGTCATTTCCTGGGTGTAACATGGACATGAGTTCATTTTCTTTAGCATTTATTTGGTCCTGTTTATATTCTGGTTCTTCTTCCTGTGTTTGTTCCCCGTGTGCGGGTCTCTGTGTTTCGTGTGTCTCAGTATCCACTTCCTGTTTCACTCTCCTGTCTCGTGCATGTCGTGTTCATTTCCTTTCCTTGTTACTCCTGATTGGCTCCTGCTGTGTTTCCCCCTTCACCTTGCTGCATGCATTGTCTCAGTCATCCCTGTTGTGTTTGTCAGAGTGCTGTTTAGTTCCCTAGTCTTTGTTCCCTGGCGCTGGTTGAGTTTAGTTAGTGTTGAATGTGTTTCTGGTTGGATTAGCTTTTGTTTACCTCCAGCTTCCTCTCTACGTCCACATTTGGGTCGTCCTTCACTCATCAAACACAACAACATGGTATGAAGATGTATGCTCGTGCTGATAGTTGTGTAAACAGTAATCCTGGAGCACGTTATTAATGGCACTACATTCTGTTGGTTCACCAGCATCTGTACATGACGCCCGTCTTCATGTTTCGTCTCGACACTTTCGTTCGTACCAGAACACTACAGCTACAGGCTTCTCCTATGTCGCTGTGCTGCTCGTGCACTTTTCTCTGACCTGCTGTGAACGCTGAAGATCCTGCTGAGAAAATCATATTTCAGCATTTATTTGGAGTTTATTACTGGGCTCTTCAAATCAGATTTACAGCTGCATTTCCAAACACAGCAATGTCATGTCTGATTGAATATTTTGCCTCTCAATAAAACTATTTCACACTGTTACGTTTAGTGTATTACCATAATTATAATATTACAGTGAAGCAGCTTAAATGCCAAATCACAACTGTGTGGAGAAAAAAACCAAAGTGCTGTTCCACATGAGAGAAGCTTGATTTGGGCTTACCTGTGCATCAGCAGTCTTAATTAGCACAGATATTACATCTCAGCTTCCATCTCACATCACTGAGACCATGAAGTCCTGTCGCTGCCTTTAACTGCTCCAGTTCCTGCAGCTTATTGTGTCGTGTCTTTGCTCTAATGAACTCCACGTATGGATCAATGAGTGCCAACAGATCCAACTGCTACAGTTTAGATATAGTTACTGTTACTGTAAATAGTAACCTGGAAGCTAGGATATATTCTCCAGTCTCTCTGGTACTCTCCACCACATCTGAAGAAGCAGGCCACCTTCCCCACCTCAGCTGTAGGCTCACAGTGTGGATCACAGGCTGTACAGCAGGGAAGAGTACTGATGCCACCCTCGTGTCTTCAACCGGGTCTGGATTCACAGAACCTCCATCTCCAAAAACAACACCTCACAGTTCCTCGCCTGAGCTCAGTCTGAGTCTTTTCTTTCTTTTTTAACTATAACACTCTTTTTTTT
>NW_024582672.1:494710-499593 GCF_018398535.1 Haplochromis burtoni
AGGGACCACATGTGGTTTCTAAGAGCTCTAACTTTACAGATGGCTCAGTTTTGACTGACAGCAAAAGAGACGGACCTGTTGCCATGTTTGTACAAGCTGACCAGATCCGACCTTAATCCACATCTTCTCCTCACTACTAACTGTTTTGTTGCTGCATGACGTTTCCATGACAATGTGATCATGCAGACTGGGATCATCATTGAAGCGTTGTCAGCTAGAAGAGCAGCAGAGTTTCAGTTGTTTCTGGGCAGCGTTGTGAGCGTCTCTTTAAGACCTTTGAATGCTCAGCTACAGGACAACAGTCCTTTGTTGTACTTTTACAATTTATAGTTGAACACTCACGACTAATAAATAAGTTAGTTGGATAAACATAATTAAATAAATAAATAAAAACGAGCTGTGAGTCTGTGAACAAACAGGCTTCCAAACCTGTTTGGTTACTTTTTAGTAACAATCGTTAAAACTGAGGAGTTGCTCTTCGGTTGAAACAAACGCTTTCTTGAAGGAGAATAAAGTAAAAGAATGAGAGGTGATAAAGGAAGGAAGAGCCTCGTAGGCAGGTTAGTGGTGTGATTTCCTTAAGAGCAGTGAGGCTATGACACAGGCTGAGCAGATCTAGAGTGACTGGGAGATTATGGTGTGAAGCTACAGAGCACAGAAGCAGGGATGTCAGCCAGGAAGCAAAGTGTGGGTTCACTTGATGGAAGTAGTAGTATGATTGAGCTGCGTAGGTGACGTTGCTGTGAGGGGTGACGTCTCTGGTCCACCAAAGATATAATGTTTAGTACAGATACCCGAGCAACACACACTTCATCGTTTCTAAGCCAGGTGGGCGTGGCTCTCTGAAGATGGTAATGCCAGTCAGCCACCACTTTATTGCTAAACAGGCAGCCGGTCCCTCACCTGGAACAGGAAGTCACGGCCTCTCCGTTGGTCGACCTGGGACCAAGTCATCAGGTCATAATTGATGGTGGATGCGGGGAGTGCATGATCCTGCTGCAGGTTCACCAACGCTGCTTCTTCAGACTGCTTTTGATAACTAACAAATGCAGACCAGGAACAGCCCCAAGAGCTGCGGGTGCTCCAACCCGTTCATCTGTCGCCACGATGCGGCCCTCGTCATTGCTCCGTCCTTTTGCTCTTTTTCCTGCTTGGAACACATTAAAAAGACTTTGAAGTTCCTCAAAGCCCTGAATCAAAGCTAACGGTCTGCATGAATCCCACCGTGACTACTCTAAAACCCACTGTGCTGATGGACAGAGGCAAAAACCTGTTTGTAACCGTGACAGCATTTTTCTGCAGCACCGCATCAAATGATCGCATGTGATTGTGAGACAAACCTGTTGCCGTGGGAACTCGAGGGTCCGTTTGAACGCGTGGCGGCTTCGGCTAGATAACACCGGTACCTTTCCAGAGGACCTGAATGTCTTTTTACTTCACTTTAAACGCTGTGAGTGGGCTGTGCTTGAAGGCCTGTGGGAGTCTCCCCAAACAGACGACGACCCGGGCATAGAAACGCTTCCAGTGAGAACGAGAGTGTTAGGAGTTCCCGATATGATGACTTTGCTCTGGTGGATCAAGTATTTTTATTAAACTGAATGTGTTTTTATGGCAGAACTAGTCAGCTGCTGCACTTGAATGAACTGCTTCAGAGACGACTGCGTTCGATGTATTTGCTGTTTTTATTTCCCGTGATGTCCACTAGATATTAGTTTGCCTCAGTAAAAGCACTCTTCAGAGAAACGTCACAAACGGTTATGGAGCTTTTTCTCTTTCAAAGACTTGTTTGTATTTGTTAAATGAAGGACGCTCTGGAGAGAAGCAGCATCTCAGCGTCTCTACCTCACAGTTGTCCTTTCTGAGAGAACAACCCAGCCGTGATGCTGCTGAAGTGCCAGCAGTCAAAGTGTAACAAGCTCTGATTCAGCTGAATATTTGGTTCGTTTTTAGTGCACACACAATGACTCGCTTCACATTTCTGTGGTTGATTCCAGTTTATTTTCCATCTTTCAGGGAAACGTCAGATTTCTGGAGCAGAGCTAAACAGCCAGTGGTTGTAGCGCCTGGCACGTTTCAGCTGCAGCCTCTCTGAGCGTGCAGCTGCCTCTGAACAAGTCTCTCCCCATCATAGTGCCTCTCTCCAGCTCCCCTCAGGGAAACGGTCTCCGTTCGTCGATGCATTTGTACATGTGTCAGTCTGTGGCGATACCAAACGTATTGTACAGTTGCTAATTGTGAATAATCTTTGAATTCTATCAGGATCTGAAAGGATGAGTCTGAGAAAAAGCACTGAAACAAAATGCCTAATGAGTTAGTCTGTCCTGTAAATCCCTGCTCTGCTGTAAGGCTGCGATATGTAAAGCCTTTCCCCCGGCATTCGTCCGTCCGGTAACTGATGCAGACTCTTCCATGGGTGGAGCGATGTGCTCATGTGCATTTAGAATTTCTACGTTTTGTCTGTTTCAGTGTTAATAGTTTTTAGATTATTCATTTGAGACGTGCCAGTCGCAGAAAAGACGCTTCCAGTGGAAAAAGAAGCCGCTGTCTCGTTTTCCCACCGTTGATTTAAAAATAAAGTATTTAGTTTGTTCTGAACACGGGCCACGGCCTGTCCTTCTGTTATGAGTAAATGGACCGACTCTTGCGTAGCACTTTTCTGCTGTCCCGCTCCACACAACATTCATGCACTTCTAAACTCAAACTGAGCAACATTCACGCTGAGGCCACACTCGGGGTCAGGATCTTGCTGACTGGGGAAGCCAGGAATCGAACCACCGACCTTCCCGTCGGTAGCTGACCTGCTCTCCCTGCGCCACAGCCAGCCCCTGTATAAGACAATGAGTTTGTGTATCCATTTGTCATGTATGCCACTTTGCTCTGTGGTGTTAAAACATTGCCTGCTTCTCTCAGCTTCAGCCAGCATGTTACAAACTCTTGGGCACATAAATCGGTCGCTCTTATAAAAACGATCGGTGAAAGGCTCGGCCTGTCGTCGGTGGTCAGTGTAATCGCCCAACCCTACTCCGCTGTAAGCACAAAGAACAGCACGACCTCTGCATGAACTTTCCAGACCAGGCTAGCCCCGTTAATCTTTCATGTTGGAGACGACTTTCAGGCGGCGCAGACTGCCAGTGTTTCAGTTCGTTCAGCTGCCCCGTTGACCCGTGCGCTGTGACAGTAATTTAGATCGTTTGGATCCTCTCCCAGCTGTGGCTCACTTTGGTGTGGACCGTAGTCCACAAAGAAACGTCTGATTAAATGGAGGGAAATTATGCGTTTGATGGATTTTCCTTTTAAATCAGCGCTGAACAAACCTGTAAAGCTTGTCTGCTGTAACAGCGCTTCAGTGCTGGGACTGTTGGTCATCACCTCGTGTGGGCCTGCAGGTTCAATCAAAGGCTGAACTCATTATCAGTTTCTTTACCCGTTTGGATTTAGTGTGGGAGCCGTCACGGCAGCTGCAGCCTGAGATACTCGAGGTTGTGTCACCGCTGTTGAGATTAAACGCCTCCACTCGAGGGTGACTCACTTCTGCAAACTGCCTCCGTGTGTGTTTCAGAGGTTTGGTGTGTGAGAAGCTGGAGTCCAATGCAAATCGATGCACAGACGACTCCCTGCTAAACAAATGAGCTGTTGTGGACGATTCAAGCGTCTGTGTTATTGAGACGTTCTGAAATGAGACTGTCAGGATTAAAGAGAATATTTCTGATCCTGTACGGCACATCCAAACGCACATGTTGTTCCAGCGCTGACTTTTCTCATTGTCGTCATTTTGAGAAACGACAGTGAGACCTGCCACCGGTTTCCTCCCACTCAAGCCTGAGATCCAGCAGCCTGAACAGGCTCTGATGTCTCCCTTCTCTTCTCATTATGACCGTGTGAGAGTGACGGCCTCATCGCCACGCCGTGGATACGACTGCTCGACGCTGTCTGATATAAAAGCTTGGCCATCTCAGACTCGAGTGAAGATCGTCACAGCTAATCAGCGCTCTGCGCTGTAATTAAAGCAACTGTTTGACCTCAAATAGCCTGTGTGGCTCAGTGTAGCCTCATTCCAGATCGTGTGTCCAAAGCAGAACCTGGGCCAAATGCTGTGGTGGATTTGTGTCTTTGTGTGTAATCCAGGGTTTATAATCCCACTCTCGTGCTGTCGTCACTGCGGCCGGACACACCTCCCCGCTCGCTCCCTTACTTGGGATTATGTCCTCCTGATTGTTTCCTCAGACGGTCCCTGAATCTGCAGGACCGGTTTCAACATGACATCTGTGAGGAGGACGTGGCAGTAGCAACAGCTGTGTCCTATAACGGTGCTGTGCAGGCCGACTACTTTCCTCATGACCTTTAGTCCAACCGTGACCATCAGCAGGAGTCTGGAGAACAACGCGGTGACGCTTTAGGATTATATGATGGATTTCTAGGACTTTCCTCACACACGTCTGTAACACACGTGTGCTGCGGGCTATCAGTAGGACCGGTTTCTTCTTTAATCGCAGGAGATTAGAGTCCTGATCTAATGCGAGTTTGGCGTCAGGCCATGTTTCCTGCAGGAGCCGTGTTTACGTGGACACAAGTAACCGGATTAAAAGCCTAACCAGAATAAAAGTGCTTCATGTAAACACTGACCTCACCCGATCCCTCACATCAAACTCTCCCGGGTTCTGCCGATCGTCCTTACAGCACGTGTCTCCTGCGTCAGATATGTCGCTGTGCTGCATGTGTAGACGTAGCAGGACTGAGCTACGTGTGGAAGATGACAAATATTCACAGACAGAGAGGTGAGGAGGAGAAATCTGTGACGAGCAGTGAGGTCGCAGTAAAGTCCAGATCCAGACACAGTGTTATTTCATCACAGGTCGTCACGTGGGATTAAAGGATGAGTTATA
>NW_024582672.1:499613-505491 GCF_018398535.1 Haplochromis burtoni
GGGGATTAGAAGAATGAAAACAGGACTCGTGTGTGAATGAGAGGGGGCAAAGGTGAGGAACAGAGCTGGTGACGGTGGATAAGTTTACGTTCCTGGAGTCAAGCATCTAGAGGAACAGCAAGAGACGTGCAGTGAGTGTCGGGATGATTTGTGATAGCAGCATATCGAGACCTGCTATGAGGTATGCTTCGGAGACGGTGGCACTGACAACAGGACAGAAGGTCGAGCTGAAGATGCTCAGACTGTCGTTGGGAGCGAGCAGCATGGACAGGATTAGAAATGATAGAGGTTCAAATCCTCTGGACATGTGCAGACGAGTGAGAGAGGATATACTGGACAAAGGATGATGGAGATGGAGCTGCCAGGCAGGAGGAAAAGAGGAAGATCATAGAGGAGGTTCTTGTAGTGAAGGACATGCAGGTGCTTGGTGCAACAGAGGATCCAGGGACAGGGTCCCATACAAGCATCACTCCATTCACATTAAATGTATCCATAAAAGTAGAAAATTAATTTCTACTAAAATAAAATAAAAATATATACTTTAATTAAAAACACATATATCATTTAGAGATGCAACAATTACTCAGTTAATCAGCTGATGAGTCCCATCATATCTTCTGACCACCACCACCAAAGTGCTCATACTGGGGCTGTCTAAATGTTGGAGTTTTCTCTGTATTATTGTACAATTTTAACTTTAGAGCACGATGAGGCAGCTGTTGTTTTGGTGCAATGTAAATAAAACTGAACCTCTGTTTTTGAGGCTACAAACCTTCTATATAATTATTAAACTCTGACTCTTTCCCACACGCGTGTCTCTTGTCCCTTTGCTCTCCTCTCCTTATCCCTGGCCGGTTGCAGTAGATGGCTGTCCCACCATGAGCCAGGATCTGATAAAAGCAGTGCTGTTCCATCAGGACAAGCAAGGCAACCAGTGCTGGTCTAGTGAAATCTAAAAACAGACATCAATCAAACTGTATCAAAGTGAAAGAAATCTCTCTCCTTTCATGTCAAACAACATTCTGTCAAAGCTTCTTGTCTGTTTGCAGCCATGCTTTACATCGTTGCCACCTTGTGGCCACCTACGGTCGCTGAAAGCATGTTTGTCTTGGATCCCATTGGAAACTGTAGCCGTCTCCATTTTATGGGCATATTTGTCTCCCATTAACAAAGGCTTGAGCTTGTCAAGCTGAGGGGCCAGGAGCTTTCTCTGGCTGTTTGCACATTCACATTGTGGAAAAACTTCTGGTCTTTGACGGGAGACTGATGGACGATTAGCATGCTAGACAGGCTCCCACTGGCTCTGCTTTCACTGCTCTCAGATCAGTTACGAGTCACGCTTTGTGTGGAAACAGAGCTTCTAACAGAAGTTTTCTCTTAACCAACACGTGTGATACAGAAGCAGTATGAAAAGGGTTTTAATAAGTCGCTTCAGTATGTTACCAAAGAAATCAACTGGAACAGGCTCAGCCGGGTTTCTCAAATGTGCAACCAAAGCTCCACCTTCAGTTTTCATTATCATTCTTAGATTCTGACAGTCAACCATGTCACAAAGCGCTCGAGCATTTTAATTCTTGGAATTGACTTTCTAAAGAATATATTTTAATATACTTCTTTCAAAATCATAATTTAGGCCTGTGTTTCCAAACTCCAGCGCACACTGATTATTGCGGTTATGTCTCTAATATTACGGACAATTTACCCTGCAAATAAACCAACATGACTTTGCTGCTGTTGTGAATTGGTGCCATATAAATAAAAGTGAAAATTGAGTATTATTATTGGAAAATCAAACAGTTTGTTAATGGTTTCATGGTTTTCAGTCATTTCAGAGGAAATCCATCACCACTAAATTCAGGACATTTATGAATTTACACTAATGTGATTTTAACTTCTCAGCCCCTTTCAATGATTTGGGCGTTCTCAATGTTTGTTTCCTGTTCCCATCATACATGTTATTAATAGAGAATCTCAAACCCCTGTGCAGCCTCTTCCACCTGCTGCAGCCTGAGGGCCCTGAGCTTTGCAGGTATGGAGACCAGCTCCACACAGCACCTGTCAAGCACACAGGGCTGCGCTTGTGCGCCAATGAATCCACTTTTATTTCTTTGTTGATATAATGGTTAAGGCTTTTGTTACAGGCTGTGCAGCAGCCCTGCGAGCACTGACAGCAGCCCATTCCTTCATTTTCATTACAGACGCTGTACCCAATCAAATCTCTTAATACAACAGGACCCTCCCCTACCCGACGCTGTGAGCTCCTGCACCCTGAACATGAGAGAAAGGCTGTGAAAAAAAATAAAAATAAAAGCAGCAAAATGTGTCCAAAAAATGTATTTCAGCTCTCACTAATATATCTAAAGTCCACATGAGGCCACGTCCCATTTTAAGCACCATCGTCAGTCTTTTGTTCATATTTGTTCAGCCACCTTGAATTAACCTTCATATTTATACAGATGCAGTGTTTCTAACACCATCCCAGCACGGCTCTGTCCATCCTGGATGAACCTGGACTGGTTACATCTGCTTCTCACACACTTTGTAAATGTGAACAGTTGATTAACACGTTTATTCTTTGGGAATTAGAAATAAGCAGTTGTTGTTTATAAACATCGATGATAACTAGCTGTAATTTCATAAATGAAGTTAAACTTCAATAAACAGCATGTGTAAATATTCTGAGTGCTAATATTCCCGTCTGCTGTCCGTGGACTCTGTACACGACATGTGACATGACGCTAAAATAGACCGAAAAACCTGAATTTTAATATTTGTTATATTTTGGTTCTAGTAATTCTGTGTCTTTTCTATTGAAAGTATTATGTGTGCAGAAACCTGGTTGGATTTTGTCTGACTCTGCAAATTATTTGCTGATTTGTGTTTTGGCATTTTCTTTAACAGACGTGGAGCCTTTTGCTTTATGGTTCTCAGATGTCCACGGTGCTCCATTTTTATCTCTGTTACACCAGGACACGCAGCACGTTAGCCCCACCCTGATACTCTGAGAAATCCATGATCGATGACTGGAAAGCACTGAAAACAATAAGGAACAAATACAACAAGGTCAAAATACGACACAATAGAATAGAAGCTGTAAATATACTGTAAAATCTACTAAAGCCTGAAATTTTACTCTGTTGATTTTTATAGTTTTGGTGTAATAATCGTATCACTGATTTACTGTTAAAATAAAATTTAAATAAAATAAATTAATAAATAAATAATAAATAACAATAATAAATTAAAATAAAAAAGGCTCTAATTGTCAAATAGTCTCTTTTTTTCACTAAAGAGAAAAATTATTTTCAAAATCCCTTTAAGGACCTTTAACACCGGTTAATGTTAGTGTCTAATTTTATTTTATTTTTTATAAATGAATGTGAGTCGTCACAATAGGAGATATTGTTGTTATTATTGGATGTTCATGTTTTTACAGTGTTACAGACACACTCTGCTCACTCTGCTGTTACGAGCAGGAAACTGCTTCCAGGAAGAAACACGCATTCCCTGTTTAAAGCTGGATAAACGACAGGATTATGTTTTCACCAACGTTTCAAGTTGTTTATGAGGGCAGCAGGATATTCTAACCACCTACAGGCGCTGGAAACATCTACTCATACATGTATCCACATGTATGTACATGTATGTACATGTACTGTACAGCTCCAGGCGGCTCTGACACAGAGTCAGCAGCCGGCTGCAGAGCAGGTCCACGTACACCCACTCCTGCACTAATCACACACATTAATGAACAGTCTCCTTCTACGAGGGAGGCAAACGTAAAGCAGCCTCTCACCTCATCTTCTCCCTGCTATCATGACAGTTTGTTGACTTGTGTCGTCAGATTAGAAAGTGAACTTAATCCACACACATGCAGGCTTTTCAGTGTTATTAACACATCCTAATGGCTGAATTTGCCAGATGTCTAAATCTCCTGGAGCCGGCCCAAATATCTGTGACAGCTCGTCTTTAATGTCTAAAGACAGGAAAACACACTGGTGCAGCGGGACCATCAGGTCAGGTCACTGCATGTTTTTTCCTTTGAAATCAAATTGCAGACGTGTGTGTGAAACACATTTGATTAAAATAAACATCATTTACACTTAAACTCAAAGCTTTTTTATGATTAGCGCGTGACTGATTACCTTTGCCTTTTATTTTGGAGACTTTGCTGAACTCCTAGAATAACACCGTCATTTGTTACACATATTATATCCCACAGTGATAGAACCCTGATAATTTACTACAACACACCCTGTATATCAAAATATAAAATATTTCAAAGCCTGTTCTATTACAGGCTCTCTTCTCTTGTCCACACACACAGAAAGAGACAGATTTTGAGTGCCGTGTTTTGCACTTAAGGTGGAATTACACTTAACACAGTAAGCCAAGCAGACTCTGTTCACACATCATAGGTACCGCACCCAAAGCCTGCTGGGAAAGTTTAACGTGCAACATACCGACAGACAGCAGGAGATGCTACAACAATCCAACACTTTGGACTTCATCGTTACTGCGGTCCTTTGTTCATACATACGGTGCTGAGAGAGGCAGTGTCCGCGGACGAGTCTGTCGGACAGACCACCGGTCAGCTCCCGGTCTGCAGCCGAGAGCCACGTTATTGAAAAGGAAAGAAGCGCTGCAGAAACGCGGACGAAACAGGCTGTTGGACGGAAACTGTGTGATTGGCAGCTCAGCTGTGTCTCGGGACGGTCACACTTCGGCCGCAGCGTCACTGGTTGTTATCCAGCACTGAAACCAAGAGCTCCAGTGACCTCTGCTGGACAAACAGCGGCACTACAACACAGCGAGCGTGCTGCCTTCATGAAAAACACGAATTTTAACACACAAATGTTTACAGTTTTTTCTGATGGCTTGAGCACATTTTTTGTAACTGTTGGCTAGTTTTGCAAAACTCTACACACAAATAAGAAAACGCTTCACCCAATCAGCAAAACATTGTAGTTTTCTTGTAAAAGTGAATAACCCTGCTTAACTCTCCACACCTTTGTAAAAATGGTATTTTGGTATCCAACGGTTAACACAAGCCATCACATTAATAAGCACACAATGCACCAACTAAACACTGATGGTATGAATGAAAAACACATCAGGCTTTTGCTTTCTCTGTGCACAAGGTAGGCTATGTCAGTTTGAGCTCATACTTTTGTCATAGGTCCATAAACATAGACGGATCCAAACTTCAAGTACTGGTGTTTATTTATACACATCAAAACAAACACAAGTCAAAACGAAATAGTAATTTCACTGAGGAAAAAAAATAAATCAGTCTACATCGTGTCGTCTCTCTGGATCTGGCCACAAAATTTTGTCTACATCACATGCAATGTCCTCTAGTCGAAGGCACCAGGGAAAATATCTTCTGGAATTTTACATCTATGGTATTGGTGTGTTTCTCATTGGCATATGGCAGTGCTACAAATCTTAGTGCAAAGTGACTGTACTTATTTCAAAATGTCCTTATGATACTTGCTACAGTGTAGCGGCTCGAGTTAGGCTGGACCCGTTGGCCAGCTTCCCTCAGGGTCACTCCATGGTTGATTACATGGTCCACTATTGTAGCTCTGATGTCATCAGCAATTCTATTTCTTACTCTTCTTACTCTTCCTCTCCCCCCTCCTCGTCCTCCTCTCCCCCCTCCTCGTCCTCCTCTCCCCCCTCCTCGTCCTCCTCTTGCTCCTCCTTGTCCTTGTCGTCCTCTTCGTCCTACTTCTTCACCTCCACGTCCTCTTGCTCGGCCTCCTCTACTTCTCACTCTTCCTGCTCCCTCCATTGTACTCCACACACACAGCTTACCTGTATTATAGTGCTTGGGCTGGTTGCAAAGTGAACTAATTATCTAAAAAAGCTAGGA
>NW_024582672.1:505511-508879 GCF_018398535.1 Haplochromis burtoni
CAAGAACAAGGTTGTGGACGCAGCAGAAGTGAGCAATAGTGGCTGGCCTCTCCTTTATTGGAGCGGAGCTCAGTGGAGAGCCTCTGTGTCAGATACAGCCAGTCGAGATGCTTCGGCATCTGTTTAAGATGCTGGAGAGATTATATTTCTCAGCAGACCTGGGAATGCCTCAGTGTTCCCCCAGAGAAGCTGGAGGAGGTGGCTGTGAAGAGGGTGGTGCTTGGGCTGCTCCATAACCCTGGATAAGTGGAAGAAGATGGAGTCCACAGCCTTCAGTGAAGTTCACCTTCTAGCAGAGAGAGGACACAGAGACGGCTAGCAGCACATCTGCTGTTGGACGTCTGTTAAAAACCAGATTGATGTCACTGTGCATGCTAGTGAAGCTTTTTGTCTGTGCAGCCTCCACTGCGTGGCATCAGCATGAGGCCAGGCAGGTGGCATCATCAGTGGACGCTGCTGTGGGCACACGGTCCGCTGTTATCAACAGCATCCACCCTAACCCCAGCTCAGGGCGTGGAGTGGCGACACGCTTCAGTGGCTGAGCGGAGGAGGATGTGCTTCAAATGAAAACGCAGAATTTGGCAGTGAATAAAAATAAAAGTGGAGAAAGATGATCCCAGCAGAGTCATTGTTCATGTGGTTCATTCAGCGTCTGTAAGCTGCAAACATTTACACGCTCGTGGCTCCGCCTCTTTATGTGAGGGAGGTGCTGTAAACAGGAAGAGGACAGACCCAGCTGTTAGAGAGGGGGAGGGGGGCTGCACCGACCAGCTGGGTTTCACTGCTGCCCCCCACCCCCACCCCCTCCCCCCAGGGGCAGCGAACTACACAGAGCTGCTCTTTTTATTTATTTCACTATTTTTAGCCCACGCGGTTCAGTAGGTTTATGTGTGTTTAAAACATGACAGAGTTTAGATTCTAGCAAAGTGTTTGTCTCCATCCTCAGCTACCCACAGCACTCAAGCTGGGTTTCATGCTTCCTCAGCCGTGTCAGTGCGTCCTCTTTGCTCATGTTTACTTGCATTTACTGTTGTTGGTGTTCAAACATGGGACAGAAGGCTAACCACATCTACACGCGACCACGGTTCTACACTTTGCAGCAGGGCTGCAGGAGGGTCACTTTGAGGCCAGTGACCGGCCCGTGACCTCTGGTTGCTAGGCAAATATGTGTATCCCTGAATGATTGGTCGGCAGTTGTGGCAGGATGCCAATAAGATAAGATAATGCATGGCCCTGCAGCCTCCTGCACTGGTGCCCCTTACTGCCTTTAACCCTTTAAGACCTACCATAAAACCAAGTCCGCCAGAGCTTATATTATATTTTTACATGCTGTGGAGCCATTTTTGGGAGCATTTCAAGTTGCTATACATCAATACAACCATTACAGCCTAAATTTTAATAATATGTCTGCATTAAGTGCATAGTAATTACATAAATTGCAAAAAAGTGCAATAAACTACAAAAAAATTGAAAGTCGTTTTTGCTTTTTTAACATATATTTGTAGTTAGAGAAATTTAAGAGGCTTATCCCTCAAAACTGTAAATACAAAAAATTTGCACAAACTAGTTTCCCACCACAGGAAATTTATTTTAAGTGTCTTCATAGTTTTATTTTTGAAATACACCAATTTTTATACACTGCAGGAAAAATAAATATTATACTGCAAATTTGCAAAAAAGCAGCATATGCATCAAAATAAACTATTTCCAGCAGTGCAATATGAGTCCTAAGCATCCCAGAAACCACACAGGAAGTCATGAAGTCCCAGCAACATTTAGCAGGACACCCATTGGACCGTTGGGGTCTTTATGTAACCAGCAACACTTCAGTTGTTGTTAGTAGCATACGGATGATTGTAGCCACATACTTTCATTCAACTACAGGTGGATGCAGAGCCTATGTTCAAAGTCAGTGAACAGTTTACCCATCAGAGTTCTCTGCAGCTTCACAGAGTTGCTTTGTTGTTGACATCAGCTGTGACTTGTTGTTTACTTTGTTTTTTCTAACATAAGTTTAAAGTGTTTTGCAGCACCAACGTCATCAGTCTGATGTTTACAAAGGCTCCCCGTCTGTCATTGGGACAAAGAATAGTATCTATGCAGCCGCCTCCTCAGTGAGTGAGGAACTGCGTTCTGTGGTTGAATGATCAGAATAAGTCTGCGTTTCGTCTGCGTCACACAGCTACCACCAGGTGAGAGGAGTCGATGTGTAGCTGAGCTTTGATAGAGCTTGTTAGCCCCACACTCAGCTGCGACTCTGGAAAGACTCTGAGCGAGCTGAAGGTTCAACTCCAGCGTGTCTCTGTGAGGAGCAGCACCGATGCAGCCATCACTCACAGGAACAGCAACGTTTCCACTCAGAGGGCCTCAATCAGCTGCACCAGGGCAGCGGTGTGATTGAAATTCACCCCACGAGGCCCAGGCTGCATCGCTTAATGACATCGATTTTCTGGACAATATACATCCATAAGTACTGTTGACAAACGTGAGAGGATTGGAGGCTTAATAGGTCCTTTATTTATCTAACTAAATGCTGTTTCTATTATTTTATTGATGCCATTTTAAGTGTGATCCAACTGATTTAGCCTCCATCCACCATAAATGCTTATCCAGCCTGGGTTAATCCGCAGATTACCACAACACGCTTTGAAACACTGACAGATAACCATTTGTCCACTACTCTGGATGACTGTGGGACATGAATTGGTAATCAGCCTAGCAGGCGTGTCCTTGGGTCAAAGAAGACAGAGACACAGGAGGACATAGAAGCTCCTCACAGCGAGAAGCTGCAGTTTCCAAACCAAACAGCCTCCTGAGATGTTGCTTCCTCTGTTCAGAGGCTGCAGCTCTTCCACTACAAGCTTGTACTTGTGACAGTCATTCAGCTCGTCCACACTCATTACTTTCACTTTGTGTGGAAAAAGGTGAGCAGGCTGAAAGCTGCAGGGCAAGTTGAGCTGGATGCTGCCTGGCAGCTAAACGTAACAACAGTCGACTGCATGAAAGGAAAGACGACATTTTCAGCACTTGGTTTCATTCAGACCGTCCTCTGGCTGCATGCCAACCTTTTAAAGTTGCGTTTTCACTGAGCACGTGGCAGCAGACTACGAAGACCCGCTCAGCAGTGCAATCCAGCAGCCTTTGAACCTCCTGAACACAAGCAGGAGGAAAGTGCTCGTCTCGTCCTGCACAAATGCGGTTTCCCTCAGTAGTAGATGATCAAAGATGTGAGAGGGCAACAGAAAAGATTTAGATTTGTATTTCAGAGGGAGATGGTGGATAGATCAAGCTGAGAGCAAGCAAAGCAATGCAGCACTTTTTCTTTTTTTCCCCTTGTTGCAATTAGGGCTGCCACGATTAGTCGACTA
>NW_024582672.1:508899-510725 GCF_018398535.1 Haplochromis burtoni
GAGTGATACGTACTGTGCTTCGACGTAATATTACCCTACTGTGCATAAGGACCATAAATGGCAGCTGTTCAGAGACGTGGTTATGAAGCGGATTGGGAACAGAGCTGCTGTGAAATCTTTGTTATTGTGCTCAGCGTCTGTTAGTTTACATTCTGACTGCACAGTTGTGAGCTCTTTGTTATGCACAAAAACAACATTGTTTTCTTTTATTTATGGAGCATTATTTTTAATAAATGCTGATAATTTATTTCTGAGTAATTTCTTCATGTACATCTACGCTGTATGTAAATAAAAATGCCCGTGTGACATCTGGGACACAGTGTGACTAAGAACTCTCTTTTTGTTCTTACTTTATGGCTTTAAAAAAATATCGAGATATGAATCTTGGGTCATATCGCCCAGCCCTGGCTCTTACTAGTGAAATGTTTCTGCCGCTAAATTGTTCCTGCTGAGATTCAAACCTTTTCCTGAACCGTACGATGTATTTTCATGTATTTTCATTCTTTCCATTGGTATCCATGGTGTCATCATTATTATTAGAGATGATAGTGATGTGAAAAATACATGCGAGTCATTAAACCATCATGTCCAACCGGCCTGTGAAGTCACAACAACAAACCTGACCTGCTTCAGTTGGATCGCTCCAACATAGTTATTCACACGACAAAGAGCCTCGGTTCAAATATGGAGGAGATGCAAATCCGTGGGTTGCATCACGACGGGCATCCAAATCTAATATGTGGGATTTGATTTTATAGACTTTGTGTGAAGGTAACCAAACTATTCATGCCGTTAATGGTTGTTGTAGCCAACCGATTACAGGAAGTGAGGATGTCGGGCATTTTTTAAACGTATCGTATAAATAAAGAGACAACTGCAGGATTAGCTCAGAGCTGACTGGCGCCTGGTAAAAGTCTAAATGCACTTTGAGACTTAACATGAATGGCTTCAGCAGAAAGATATTAGTCTCTAAATGTAGAGCTCAACAGAGAAACCAGAGTAATAACAGCTGCTCGTTTAGGTCAAAATGTCCAACCCAGTTATGCCTGTAGCCATGGAAACATCGTGGTACCGTAACAGAGGACTGGACGAGCTACATGTTTACATGTACACAGTCTACACGGTTACATTTGGCCTCATGTGATTGTCACAGCTCATCAAAGGCACAAATGCACAGCTAGTCTTCATTATACATCAAACTTTATTTGCAGCAGTTCATTCTGGGCACACAAAGTTAAACAGCTTGTTTTTCCTGTGCTGGCTTTTAAACGACTCGTGTAACGAGCGTGTGGAAGGATACAGAGCTTTGCTTTATAGTAGCATCTATTTTTAGCCGTCTCCTCCTCTGCTGCTCATGCAAATGTGTCCAGATTATGCCCGGCTCATTCAAATAGGAGCCTGTCTATTGCAGCAGCAGCATTAGGTGGTGGTCAGGGAGACGCGTACTTCTGTTCCACTGCAGAAATAAATGTTTGTATTAATAAAAACATGTTTTTAAAACATGAATGAGATTTCAAAGGAGGGATGTGGACGTGTCCGAGACATGTTTGTGGGCTTGGATTCCAATATCACAGTCACATGCAGGACTGTGGCAGCAGCATGTTACTGGGCACAGTTTCAGATGAATTGAAGGCAAACGTGTGAACTGAGCACAGAAAGATGGAAAAAATGAAATTGAACGGGAACATTCGACTTTAAAAATGACCATCAAGTGTATTTAGTGTGCTTCTGGCCTCCTGTCACATAATGCTTGAGCAGTGACAGACTTCAGTAGTTTTCACTGCACGACTCACAGGTTTGATGCATAAGAAATCAACGTGGACACA
>NW_024582672.1:510745-512977 GCF_018398535.1 Haplochromis burtoni
AGTATTTTATTTGTTCCTGAGTAAATCGGTTTGGCTGAGATTAAAGTTATAGTTTTTACACAGCTGAATAAACTCAAGCAGACAGCTGATTATCAGAAGTGTGAGATGCTGGAGAATATACGCCGGTGTTCTGTTATATTTTAGATAGCAAGGAGTTTATTAAACTTCACCGAAACCATCTGCAAATTTCATTAAAATTTAACAAACTATCATCTTGTCTTTATTTTTAGTTAGCACCTTAAACACTTAAAGCTGTAAGCTAATGATAGTTATATAAGAGCAGATGCTGCTGGTGCAATAAGCTGTACGTCTAATGGATTTGATTAGTCGACTAATCGCAGAAATAATCGTTGACTAATCGACTATCAGAATAATCGTTTGTGGCAGCCCTATTGCCATATCATTGCAATGAAGAGAACATCTATATGTGCAAGTCTACCCACTGCAGCCACGTCTGATTGGTTGTCCAGCGTGTCTCAGTGTAGAGTCTGCAAAGGACCCTGGCTCTTACTAGGGCTGGGCGATATATCGAGTTTTTTAAAAATATCGATATATTTTCATACGAGATATAAGATGTGACAATATCCTTTATATCGATATAGTCTATGTTACGTTATAATTATAGTTGTGGAGCCACAGGTTTGCCTCTCTTTCGTCCACTTTTGTCTCTACGCAACGTTACTCCCCCTCCTCCCCCATCGCTTCACCTGCAGGCAGCGACCAGATGGACACGGCAAATCTCCGTTAGCGAGTTGTGGGGCTTGACGGCGTCAACGCGCTAACGAGCTAACCACGCTAACGAGCTAACCATGCTAACGCCATGCAGCCCACAGGGGCTGCACAGCCCAAAATCCTTTCATTTTCTCAAAAGTTGACAGCGCGCCTTATGTATGAATTCAAATTCTTGTTGTGCTTGATGGCCGCGAACCGATCTTAGGTGGAACACGGCGCTCAGCAATCTGTCAAAAAATGTTTTACAACTTTGGTAAGCTACGGAGCTGCACCGCTTGATGGGTTGTTGGAGCATTACGGCTGAGCCTCGCGGAGTGATACGTACTGTGCTTCGACGTAATATTACCCTACTGTGCATAAGGACCATAAATGGCAGCTGTTCAGAGACGTGGTTATGAAGCGGATTGGGAACAGAGCTGCTGTGAAATCTTTGTTATTGTGCTCAGCGTCTGTTAGTTTACATTCTGACTGCACAGTTGTGAGCTCTTTGTTATGCACAAAAACAACATTGTTTTCTTTTATTTATGGAGCATTATTTTTAATAAATGCTGATAATTTATTTCTGAGTAATTTCTTCATGTACATCTACGCTGTATGTAAATAAAAATGCCCGTGTGACATCTGGGACACAGTGTGACTAAGAACTCTCTTTTTGTTCTTACTTTATGGCTTTAAAAAAATATCGAGATATGAATCTTGGGTCATATCGCCCAGCCCTGGCTCTTACTAGTGAAATGTTTCTGCCGCTAAATTGTTCCTGCTGAGATTCAAACCTTTTCCTGAACCGTACGATGTATTTTCATGTATTTTCATTCTTTCCATTGGTATCCATGGTGTCATCATTATTATTAGAGATGATAGTGATGTGAAAAATACATGCGAGTCATTAAACCATCATGTCCAACCGGCCTGTGAAGTCACAACAACAAACCTGACCTGCTTCAGTTGGATCGCTCCAACATAGTTATTCACACGACAAAGAGCCTCGGTTCAAATATGGAGGAGATGCAAATCCGTGGGTTGCATCACGACGGGCATCCAAATCTAATATGTGGGATTTGATTTTATAGACTTTGTGTGAAGGTAACCAAACTATTCATGCCGTTAATGGTTGTTGTAGCCAACCGATTACAGGAAGTGAGGATGTCGGGCATTTTTTAAACGTATCGTATAAATAAAGAGACAACTGCAGGATTAGCTCAGAGCTGACTGGCGCCTGGTAAAAGTCTAAATGCACTTTGAGACTTAACATGAATGGCTTCAGCAGAAAGATATTAGTCTCTAAATGTAGAGCTCAACAGAGAAACCAGAGTAATAACAGCTGCTCGTTTAGGTCAAAATGTCCAACCCAGTTATGCCTGTAGCCATGGAAACATCGTGGTACCGTAACAGAGGACTGGACGAGCTACATGTTTACATGTACACAGTCTACACGGTTACATTTGGCCTCATGTGATTGTCACAGCTCATCAAAGGCACAAATGCACAGCTAGTCTTCAT
>NW_024582672.1:512997-513664 GCF_018398535.1 Haplochromis burtoni
AATGGTGTCTAAAGAAGTATTACCTGCATCATCTGCTGGCTTTGAGAGCGATTGTGCAGCTGCTGTGATGAAGCAGCCAAACTGCTGAATAACAAGACTAACAGGCCTCAGGACTGCAGTGGAAGCGTGGACAAACGGCACCAGGTGGGACTTTAGAGCTTTTGTCGACTGTAGTTTAGGACTGAAGGTAATTTGGGACCTTGTGACAATTATCTCTTCACTTTTACAGACACAAGTGCTGCTTTCTGTGCTGGGGACGTGTTAGCTGTGGAAACAGGTTTGAAATATCCATACAGAGCATTTAGTTCGTCCTTGCCCAGCCTGTACAGCACACTGAAGGCTGTCTATCAGTCCTGCATCGAGTCAGCGGATCTAAGGCAGACTCTATCATTGCTGTCAGTTTATCCTCTTTTCATTGTTTTGGTGTGGCGTCACACACAGGATCAGTTTCCCTGGATAGATCTCTGTTAGTTGGTAGACCAGGCACACTCCCTCTGTCCTGGTCTTTGCTGCTGTAGCTCCCCGACAGGTGGAAAATGTAAAAATATCATTTTTACTGAAAGCTGATTGGAAAGAAATTGAATTCTCAGCTGAAACTGTGTCGAAGCTTCTGACTCTTTCCCCTCGTAGTGAGACTGAACAGTCACTGTGAAAGGCCGAGTGTAGC
>NW_024582672.1:514283-515421 GCF_018398535.1 Haplochromis burtoni
CATGTTGTAAGGTACTGGTTGGCCACCATCAGACTCTGTGTTCAGCTCAGAGCAATCAGCTGTCAGTGTGTTCGTGTTAGCACCACCAGGACTCGCCATGGCAACAGGCAGATAAGTGCAGGCCCTCCTTTTTAATGTTAAAGTTTTAATTCAGTCTGGAGGAATATCTGCGTCTGTCACTGCTGACTGTGATACTGAAAGAAGCGTCGTTTTAGTCGTTTTTTAGCATGAGATCTCTGATGCTCGGCAGTGTAAGCGTTTCTCCTGGGGTCTGACATCGGTCTTCACTGATTGGGTGGTTGCTCTTTCACTCAGTTACTGTTAACAGGAAGACTGGTCAATAAAAAAGGTCACCTTCAAAGTCTGTGATGAAGATAAGGTTTGTATCAGGCAAACGTGATATGAGAGATGTTGAACATTTTGGTGTCACTTTGGGAGGATGAGCGTGTTTAAAAGTAACTCTGATCAAGTCGGGACAAAGCAAACCCCTATAAATGGATCTGAAACAGAACGAACTGGACCGTGACTGGAGCGCAGCTACATCCAGTCTGAATCCATGACCCTTGTCTGGCGTGGTGGTTTGTCCTGCTTGCCTCCGTAGCCTGGTTACGCTGTGTTTTTGGCCCAAGTGCTGAAACGTTTTCTTGCATTTTGTGCGTAGCAGTGTGTGTAGCATGTGTTAGAAAAGCTCAGTTTTTGTGACTAAGTTGTCGTTTGACACGGACAGACTGCATTTGCTCTCTGCTTGTGCAGTAGACATGGTGCACAGACTTGCTGTCGTTGTACACAACAGGTCGTGACAGGAACGTTTGTAATGTGACAGCAACCTCCACGAAAAGCTGGATGGAACAGCTGCCAGCCAGTCGCTGAGCAGCACATTCCTGCACGCTCTGGGAGTCCGTGCAAGCCCGTACCTGCTTTGGCACATGTGCAGTAGCTCTAATTGCTCCAGAAAATGCAAACAACTGGGTGTGATGCCAAACCCTTAGAAACTCTTGCAAAACAGAAGGAAAGAAAAGCGACCACTGTATGCACACCACACTGTCTCTGCAAATATGAACCTGCAGAGAGATGAAAGCTTGTCCCCCTGCGATGAGTGCTTACATCAGCCAGGGTAGAAGACCAGCAGAAGGCTCGA
>NW_024582672.1:515441-516354 GCF_018398535.1 Haplochromis burtoni
TGTATTAAACTGCTTCCAATCACACCTGCACACGAGAGCCTGGCAGCGTCTGCAGCTCCACCACGACATGAAGCCACCGTCATCATGAGCGCTGCTAAAGGATCTGCCACTGGAGCAGACTGAGACAGCCGCACGATCGGCTCACTGACGGCGACTGTTTGTATTGCTGCCGTTCTCATGGCGAGCCTGTGCGGGCTCCTCGCCGTGCACGCAGGAAATGTGCTGGAAATGCTTTGTGAAGAACGCTTTCCTTAGAGGAAGCCTTGTCTTTGTCCCCAAGTCTTCTTTCATTTGCAGCTCCCTCCCCCAGGCTGCTGGGCTCCTCGGGGGTTACTCTCTGTGATACCAGCATGGGGCCTGTTGCTGTTTTGTTCTTTGCTAAATGCATGGGGCAAAGATAAGTAAGATAAATAATCACGTCTTTTGACGAGATTTAATGAACCACAGGTGTTTCTCTGTGGAGGAAAGGTCAGAGGTCATGGATGCAACCCGCTCTCTCACTGCAGCGATGCTGCTGTGGCCGGATCGTCTGTTTGGGGACCAGATGTGCTTCACAGAGCTGTGGAGGCGGCTCCTTCCATCCAGTGGACACATTGAAAATAGCTGTCGGCCTCATTTTGGCGCCTGATGACGCTGTTCAGAGGCTCATCGGGGTTTGTAAATGGGCCAGTGTCACAGCGTGGCCTCACAACTTTGTTCGTTTCATGAAAAGTGTCACTGTCACAGGCTCCAGGGCTTTATTCTTACAGCTCGTGTGGTCTCTTATAACACCGGTACAGAGACAGACAGAGCTGAGGACTGACGTACAGGACGTCCATCTTCATGCTTTGTCACATGTGATTTTGAATGGATGAGTTTGTCTTTGATGGTGGAAGCAGCCGGCAGCTCTTAGAGGAAGCGTCACCGATGAGGC
>NW_024582672.1:516374-518090 GCF_018398535.1 Haplochromis burtoni
CCCGTCCCTTATTGCAGCACAAGCACAAGGATACTTCCCCTCTGAGCCACAAAGACCTGCAATTATCACCTCAGTAACGACTTTGTGGAAACTGTCATTTGTTTTTCAGTCCTTCTAGTGAAAAAGAAAGGGACGGGGGAAGTGACAAATGAGGGGATGATGGGGGTTATTTGGTTTGCTGGTCTATTGTGAGCTTGTCTGAATCGGACTAAGCAACACGTGAAATTGGAGGGTTTAGTGTGAAAGTGATGGGGTTTGTGTCCCTGCTCACAGCACGACACCAAGGCTGACTTCATTCTGCGTTAACGTGGTTTAGTGTCGCACAGACGTGCTGGCTGAACTTACAGGTTACAGAAGAAAGCTGCTGTATCTATGTAATGTGCTCTGCTGTGTCAATAACATGAGCTCAGCTCTTAGTCATTTATACGATGTCTAAACCGTGTCTGGACACTAAATATATGTGAACACAGATGAACGGGAATGAAAAGAGTAATTTATCTATGAGCAGTTATTTTAGAGATCGTTAGATTTACAATGTGTCCATATTTGTTTGATCTTTAGCAAACAAAAGGCAGCTGTCCAGCATATCGCTGAGGTTGATGGTGCAACCAGGAGACGAATGTAAACATGAAGACGCACAAACCTGTTTGTGTCGCCGTGTTTGATTACAGACCCGCAAATACAACTGTCATTTACTCAACACGCGGTGCACTGTTAGCACTGGACATGCCAAGGCATTGCGTTGTGTTTGTGTGTTTGCAAACCGTCTTGAGTTCAGGATGTGTCATGTGCTGTGTAAAAGCATTCGCTCCTTTCCTGGTTTCTTGTTTAGCTTCACGTTTCTTACACGTGGTTCAGCTCGTCGTCACATTTTGATCTCAGACGAACCTGAGTGGATCCAAAATGTTCAAATGCTGATTTCATGTATCCAGAGGAGGAGCTGTCCAACCCTGTGTCAACAACATCCTCGCCCTAAACTGACACCCGGCTGGAGACGGTCACGTCTTAATTCAGTCAGTGTTTCTGAGGATGATGGGCACAAGTCTGATATCTCTGTGATTTTACAGGAAACCTGTCAAATCTCTAAAACCCTGAGAAATGAGGAAGCTGAAGATGCTGTCACAGCACCGTAAGACCTCACATTGTGCTAAATGAACTTTGAACCATTGCACGTTAAACCTCTGGCAGCACTCACCACCTGCTTTGGGCTTTTTGTTGTTGCTGTGCGACCGTAGACAGGATGCTGTTCGTAGTCTACACTTTTTAAAGAAAATTAGACTCTCAGGACGACGCGTAAATGTTTAGCTCAGAAATATGTGCTCTCCAGTGGACCTGCGACCTTCTTCCACCCTCTCACACTCACCCGACAGTGACTCACTCAAATGTGCGTCACTGTTGGCACAGTAAACAGTTTTTATGAGTCAGCGTGGCGGCTCGTAGACAGCTGCACAGCGACTCTGTTACAAGCTTCCATTAAGTTAACACGCCCGAGGTGTCCGAGGCTCAGTCGTTCCTGAAAACAGACGCCAGCGCTTTCCTTACCAGGGGCGCTCCTAGGATCAGAGCTTTGGGGTGCCGAGCTTTGGGGTGCCGAGCACCCAGAGAGCTGCCAGCCAGGCAATAACCTTTACTCGTCACGATGAGACGTCTTCCCCGTCTCTGTCAGTCCCTGCATCCCTACATGTCTCCAGGTGTCCCGAGTTCCCTCTGACTGTG
>NW_024582672.1:518627-519812 GCF_018398535.1 Haplochromis burtoni
CAACATCTGGACCATTAGAAATGCAATAGGGATGCGTAACATCCTGCATGTGGTGCATGTTTCTGTGTGTTATCACACTGATCAGCCTGTGAACCATAAGTGCTTCTAAATTATGACCCGAACTCTAAAACTGCGCGTTCATACAGACAGCACGGACACGTTGATGTTTCTTTCTGGACTTTCTGCCACAGTCAGAACTGTTGTCTGAAGGTAAGACACGAATGCAATCAGGTAACGTGCTTACACGAAGCTTGTCTTATACAAAAGGCTTCTGGTGTCTAACAGGAAGCGGCTTTGTTGATGCTCCTTCCTGTTGCGCTGTCAGACTGACCCAGTGAAAACATTGAGTCGTGTGGCAGCCTGTGATAGGCTGGTGATCTTTTGGGATGGACCACGGCAACGAGAAGCTTCTGTGCCTAATATTATGGCTGTGATTGACAGCCTTCAAGAAGACGACTGGAATGAAGAACAGGGTAAAAGTGTGAGCGTGGTGGTTAGTTGTCTGGTCCTGAGAACATCTGTAATAACCTTCTTTTCCAGCTGTTTCTGTCAGATGATGCACGTCCGCCTCGTTTAGCGCCGTGAAAGGCGAAGAATAGACTCGCCGCACACGCTCTGCACCAACGGCTGCGTCACGCTTGTGTTTGACGTGCCAGAGCTCACATTTCCTCGTTTCCCAGGAGGGAGGTGCTGTTTGTGTAAACGCCGGTCTGAAAAAGGCTCACACAAATATGGTCTCTTTGTTTTTCAGATCACCAGAAGTTGGAGCGCGAGGCCAGGATCTGCCGCCTGCTGAAGCACTCCAACATCGGTAACTAGAGCTCCTGCTTCACTGAGGACATTACAGTTTTATTTATTTCTGCCGACAGTGAACATGAAAGCCTTTAAAGGCTGCCCGTGACGTCACATAGCGGCTCTGCCAGGATATTCGCCCGTGCAGCAGCTCTCCTCAATAACTTCATTACTTCAGTCAAATCAGAAGAGCTGAGTCTTAATCTTAGGGTTAGGGCTGCCACAGCTCTCCTGGCTTCTTTGCTCTGTTGAGTCCTCAGAGCGAGTGCAAGAGCACACCCCCACTGCCTCATTCCCCAAACTACCCACTGCAGACTCACCCGTCCCTTATTGCAGCACAAGCACAAGGATACTTCCCCTCTGAGCCACAAAGACCTGCAATTATCACCTCAG
>NW_024582672.1:521092-527776 GCF_018398535.1 Haplochromis burtoni
GTAATGAATAAATCGTCTGCAGTTACTTGTAAAGTCTGTTTCCACAGGTCCACAGGTAAAATGAACTGTGTTTAAATTGCTGCTGCAGATCTCTGCACACGTGCAGATCTGAAGTAGAACAACGCCGTCCTCATCAGCTGCTGGTCACGTGGTGCCGGGGCAACAATGAAAACGTAATTTTCCCCTCCTTCTCCCACAGTGCGGCTGCACGACAGCATATCAGAGGAAGGATTCCACTATCTGGTCTTTGACTTGTAAGTGCTGCCTTTGATTGTTACATGTTCCACTAATGCACCACGAAACACGTGTGACTGCGCAGACCACACCCACATCCACACAAGACTGGTAACCTCGCCGCTGTCCCATGCACCGCCGCCGAGGCATCTGGGGGGAATAAATGCAGCGTGTTGCCTCTGCTCCATCTGCTCAGGCACATCCTATACTCCTGCATCCATATAAACATATAAACACGCTGAGATTACTGCTGGCTCACACAGATGGCAGGTATCTGTTCCAGAGCCATCTGCTGAGTGTCTTTTTTACCATGTAAGAATCCCAGTTTCCCTGAGTATCCGGCCTGAGTCGGATGGGTTAAAGCTGCTTTTCTTTCTTATGCTGACAGCTCATATTCAGTGTGTGATATATGAGCGATACGGGTGCTGTTGCTTCATATATCTCTTTAAAAACGTATCATTTATAAAGATGCTACGTTGCTCCTTCACTGGGAGGAGAGGTTGTACCAATCCAGTATGAGTCTACAAAATACTTATTGTAGAGCAGCTCTGGTGTGAAAATCCTGTGAGGTTCTGGAGTCATCGTGTTCACGTGGTTGGGCCTCACTCCAGAAGGAGGCAACGTGGGTCTTCAGATTGATGCCACAGACAAACTTGTTGAGGGTCAAGGTTTCTGAAAGAGTGTGAGAGCCCTGCAGAGCTGCCACCTTTCATCCATAGGTGCTGCCAGCATTTTGCACCAGAGTCACGCTGACGACCGCACCTCCAGTTTTAACAGACATCGCAGAGATCTGTGGGTGTAGCTTTTAAAGCCAGATGCTTTCTGGCTGTATATGTGATTTCAGCTGCTCAGCAGTTTGTGGCTGTGCTGTTGTCTTGGTGAAGTCAGCTTCCCAGGAAACAAGCCGTCTGGCAGCAGGCTGTTCTCCGTTTCACCGTTTGGACTCAGTAAGGCACCAAGAGCTCAAATGAAGCAATCGATGTGCAGAAAGTCCGTTTTAATTCTGCAACAATCTTTAATTCTCCCAACCAATCACAGCAGATGGCCCCGCCCCTCCCTGAGGTTTCTTCCTGTTAAAAGGGAGTTTCTCCTTCCCACTCTCGCCAAAGTTGTGCGTCCACATTGAAACGGCCGTAAACGCTGACGGCCTGCCTCATTTCTGTCTGCTGCTTGTTTACTCTCCGGCTCTTTGAAGCGTGGCGGCAGAATGACGAGGAAAAGCAGCGAGTTTTTCAAATGGACTCACAATGAGGAGGAGTTGCTGCTGCGAGTAACACAAGAGTACAGAAGCGAGTGAGAGTTAAAAACTGAAGCACAGCTCTCTGCAGCTTTAACAGAACAATGCTGTGTAACGCCCTCTGCTATCTTTGGTTAATTGGTCACATGACTGCACCACATGACTGACGTGCGGCATCTTTTTCGAAAAGGCTCCGGGTTCGATGTCCACGCTGTGACGCGAAGATGACGTTTTCTAATGTTTCCGCTTTGGAGAAAACGCTGAGTTTTCCTTGACCGGAAACGGCGTCTCAGTGTGGACGGACGCCAAACGGAGAGAAAAAACCTTCGTAGGAGTCAGGATCCTTCCTCCAACGCTGCTCAGTGACTGCCTCCTCCCTGCTGGGTGTCATCAGCTGTTGTTTGCAGTCATATCTGGCAGCCAGAAAGGAAATGGCTTTCTAAACTCGACGAGCAATAATAAGATCAGAGGAGTGTCTGCTTCCTGGCCACGAGCATCTCCTCTTTTCCCTTCATTGAATCATTGCCAGTATGGATGCCGGGAGACTCTCGCAGTGGGTTAAAGCACAAACCCTGGATCAGAGAGGGCATGGCTGCAGCACCATCAAGTTGTTAGAGGGCATTTAGCTGATTTACTGGGCTTAACATCGTCTTTGAACATCTCCAGACTCAGCTGCAACCTGATTCAGTTGTTAGTGCCACTTGATTTGATCTGTGTTACTTGGAAAATCTGACTTGAGTCATGGAAACGTTTTCAGCTGGAAGGAATTCCCCTCCAGCTGAAACGGTAATATTGTTGCCTGGCTGCATCTGCTGGGATCAGGGTTTTCCTCCTCGTGTCCCCAGCTGGGCCCAGTCCCTACAGAGGGATGGAGTTTCTGCTCTAACGTGTGGGACACATGTAGCTGTAGCCACTTTAAAGAGCTGACGTCTCTGTGACCAGCAGTAACTTCAACAAACCAGTCTGAATGGGACCAGTGCTGTACGTGTGCTGGAGCCACACATTCCCCCTGCAAATGAAGTGAAATCAGCTTCTTTCTGCTTTTTGTTTCGCTGTGTTCGTTCCCAGAGTCACTGGTGGCGAGCTGTTCGAGGACATCGTTGCCAGGGAGTACTACAGTGAAGCTGATGCCAGGTCAGTGTGAGCTCTTTCCTTTCTGCGTTACTGTAGACGTGTCATGTGACTCGCTCTCCCTCGGCAGCAAAGGCGTATTCATGCAGCCACGGTGAACTAGAGCAGACACACAATGACAGCTGATCACAGTGGATGTTTGCAAAGCTTATCATGCCTCACGTATGCATCTATGCCTTTTGTGCCCAAACCCTCTGTACCTTTTCTCTGTCCCTTTATGAGGAGGCTCCTTCCTCAGCTTCTGTTCTGCTTATTAAAAATCACCCATAAAGCAAATAATCCAGAGTAGGGATGGGTATCGTTTAGGTTTTATCTGATACCGGTGCCAAACCGGTACTTTTGAAACGGTGCCGGTGCTCAAAGAACGGAGAACACAATATTGTCCAAAAACCTCTCATGTTCAGCTGTTTTTTGTAAAAAAATGTTAGCCTTTTCTGCAGCTATGGGGATAGGTATCGTTTAGGTTTTATCCGATACCGGTGCCAAACGGTACTTTTGAAACGGTGCTGAAGTGCTCAACGGTGCTTAAAGAATGGAGAACACAAACTTTGTCCAAAAACCTCTCATGTTCAGCTGTTTTTTTGTAAAAAGATAACAATGTTAGCCTTTTCTGCAGCTATGGGGCATATATGGTATCACTCTTGGCTGGAAGCAGTGCTTAAACAATGGAAAAAAACACAAACTTTGTCCAAAAACCTCTCATGTTTAGCTGTTTCCCACTTTTTCTTTGGTCATTTTAGCCTTTTTGCCAGGGTGAAGGGAGTATCTGCCATCAAACAAGAAGACAGCCGCATGTAGCTATGATGATGTTTGCTAGTTCACCTTACATGCATTAATGTAATAACGTGGTTAGCCTACTCAACGTAAATTACACACGAACAACATAAGCTACTCACGCAGAGAAGAACGGCTGCTGCTGCATCATCATCCTCATCATTTCTGCTACACTGGCAGGGCTAGGGGCCAGGACTCTATTCTTCGGGTTTTTGGGGATGTTGCTGACTCCGGGTCCGATAACTGGCAATCACAGTATCAGCTTAAAGCACTTGTTACAGGCTGCTGAGTTTGCATCTTTTGCCATCATGGCACCGGACACCAGCACCCATCCCTGATCCAGAGTGACTTTTGTGTAACATGTTAAAGGTTTCCATTGCAGGTTTTATTCCTTCCTGCAGGAGTTATGGGACAGTTTCACCTAATTGATGCTGTTTGTGGTGGAGTTTGTGTTTTATGTGACGCAAACTTTGTATTTTCTCTTAACAACTTGAAGGAACAGTTCAGCAGTTCATACGTGTGACTTTATTGAGTGGGTGATGTATTTAGCACACAGATTGGAAGCAGAGGGAAACCCCAGAGTCAAAGAGTACAGCTGCCACCTCAGGCTGAGTGCACGATGGCTGTATGTGATTTTCAGCTTCAGCACTTGTCTGTGGAAGCTTGATGCTTTGGCAGGACTTTACGGTCTGTGCTTGATGTTCTTCAGCCGAGCTCACGTCTGCTCTACGAGCGCTTTGGTTAAGCCTCAAACGCTGGTGCAGGTACCTGTGCAGAAATAATTACTGAGGATGCCAAACGTGCAGCAAAAGGTGAGGAACAATGCTGCACGCAGAGAGTGTTAATCATTTATTCTCAGCAGGCAACAAGACGCAGTGAACAAAATCACATCAGTTTGGTGGCGCCTTCGCCTTCTTCTACGTCCACTTCCACACAGTTTTTGAAGGAAGTCAGCTGGCAAACATCTGGGAGAACTACGCACAGATGTTCTGTGGATGTGGGCGTCCTCGGGTCTCTGATCGCAGACACACTCGATGATGTTGAGATCAGGGGGGCGTCACTTCAGCGCTGCTTGTTCCTCTCACAGTAACGAGTTCCTGCTGAGTTCGGCTGTGTTTGGGCTCCTTAAACAGTGAAAGCTCTCTTTGTTTACAGCGTTTTCACCTGCCTAAGATGTTTGCACAGTGCTGTCCACAGTTTGTCAGACCTGCACTGTCGCAGGCTGGTTCTCTAACGGGGCCGAGACAGATGGCTCCTTGGACAGCAGCAGAAACCTTCGTCAAACACTGTCCCTGGTTCCTGCACCGTAGCTGCTGACAGCTCTGAGTGGCTCTCTCACTGACTGCTGGACGCACACGTTTGAATTTATTTAGGATTTTCTCCAATCCTCACAAAGCCAAGAGTCTACATGAAGGCTTAGTTATGTATATAGGCCCACAGGAAGTGCTGCAGGAGGCTCCACAGTGACACGTTACTGTGTTGTAGTCATCATGATTGACTACAGCTGGTAGCTTGTCTTTGGATTTGTTTGACAAACTTCAGTGGAGCCTCGCCGTCACCCTCAGAGGAGAGGAAGTTAGGAAGTCCAGGATCAACCTGGGAACCATTAAGGCTCAAGACTGCGGTGAAGCGAGTTTTCCACCACCGTGGTTGGAGAGGTTGCCGACCACACAGTGTCCGTATGGATAAATCTTCAAAATGAAGTTTGACGGTGGGACAGGACAAAGAGCTGTTTGGCCCCAATGACAAGAGGCTTATGTTGAGGAGTAACGCTGAGGTTCCTAAACCTGAGAGCACCGTGCGGACTGTAGGAGCTGTTCTGCTGACAGCGGTGCAGGTAAGAAGCACAGCTGGGTTCTCCGACAGGACAGGACAACATGCTGCTCTGAGCTCCGCCTCCGCTTCAGGGCCCGGACCACGAGCCAACATGTTCAGATCGGTGACGGTGGTCAAATATACCGACAGAATCATCCCCGAATCCTGTTGATGGCTAAAAGCATCATTTTAAGCTGTGTGACTGTAGAGAAATGCCAAATAAATCCAAGCTCGTGCACCGTTGCTTTCAAAGTCCTGCAGGAGAAGAAAACGTGCACTCACATTAGAAATGCAAAGCCCGGGAAAGATGCCCAGGACGAGTGGATGGAAACAGCTGAGCTGTTTACCGTCACCGAGCTTGTGCAGCCAACATGTCCATGCTGCAGTGTATTCATCGCTCATGGTCACCGCTGCGCCTGTGTAGTCTTTGCTCGTGTTTCTAGTCGTATCCTTGGTGTGTGTCTTTGAATGCATCCCTCGTCTCTCCGTTAAGCTTCCTGTTGGTTAGCTTAGCGTCCTCGTGTCTCTCGTGCGTCTCACCTGTGTGCTTCTCCTCCTCTGTTATCTGTTCCTGTGTTTATAGTCCGGCCGTAGGATCCAGAATATTTAAAGTTGACCTTTTTAGGTCCTGACAGTGAGCAAAGTGACCTGTTTGTTACCAAGCAGCTGTATTCCTGACACTTTAGCTGTTTCCTGCTTCCGTCTGTAGCAAAGACAGACCTGCCTCTGCAGCAGCTCGCACTGCAGAAAGTCTTCACGCCATCGAACACTGAACTGTTCCTTTTCGATGTTCACCTGTCACTGCAGTGCTGCTCCAGCTGTCTGACACTGACCCGTCCTCCCTCTCCTCTCTGCTTCTGGCCTGGTCTGCCTCCACAGTCACTGCATACAGCAGAGTGTAGTCATTGTCACACAAATGGCTTAGTGCACAGAGACCTGAAGGTTGGTAAGGGCCAACCGTTAAAAGACTCGGCCGTGCTGCATCCACTGCCTGATCAGTACCACCCTGCCTCCACCAGTCACCCTCGCACATCGCCACAGCGGGGCGTTGTGGGCAGGCTGGCTGGAGACAAGGCGGCGGGATGTGTCGTGCAGGCGGGGGCAGGCAGACGCCATCACAGCCTGCCTCTACTGTACGCCACCAAGTGCATGTAGCATCTTTGCTCAGTGGTGCGCTGACACAGCCGCTGTCACAGAGAGGAGAAAGATGGTGTGGTTTCATTATGATCATTGTTATGATTCTAAAGGTGGAGCATCATTAGGTTCAATTCAAATTCATTCAGTGTGTTTACACATAAATACAGCAGAGAAAGTTTGAAGCAACGAATTTGCTTTTTAACACTTTTGAATCTATAAAAATGTGTTTAAGAGATGAAAGCAGGAGCAGACCTGAAGCATCCTCACAAACAGGATGTGCTGCACGAGTAACACTTTCAGCACGACACAGTCAGAATACTCTTAGTTATGCAAGCCTGCATCCAGATGTGGCACGC
>NW_024582672.1:528310-529861 GCF_018398535.1 Haplochromis burtoni
TGGAACATTTCTCTAAAATGCAAGGAACCAGCAATGGCTGCGCGCCTGTTTCTTTAAAGAGCAGCGTCTGCTTAGTGTCAAAAGTGTTGTTGGGTAATGATTGTTGTGCTAAGTTCAACTGTTCAGGAAATTCAGTGTGAGGCTATAATTTGAATGGTCCTTCCAGGAACGACGGCCTCACATCAGCTCTGCATCTGTAACCAGGTCAAATGCTTTACGTGGAGCTGCTGAGCACATTGTGGCGTCTCATCGTGGGTAATGGCACTAATGCCTCCACAGCGGTCTCTCTAATGCTGCTCTCCTGTGGCTCGCTCCCGAAGCTCTAATTTGTCAATCAAATGAAGCGGGTGTGTCTGAGGTTTGCTTACCTGCAGCAGTAAGCTGACGTTTTGCATCTGTCGGCTGCCCTCGCCCCGCACTCTGATTGGCTGTTGCCAGGCAGCTGCCACAGTTGACTGCAGAAACACAAAGAAGAGCAAATGCAGCCGAAACAAACGAGCGAGCGGGAGCTGTAGAAACAGCCACGTTTTTGTGTGTGTGCACTCGTGTGATTCGATTCCTGCACATGATGGTCTGTGCAAACACACACATGCTGTGGAGGTCGATGTGTAGGAAAGAGTCCTGGGTTACACATGCCTGCACTGTGACCATGTTTTCTGTTCACATAAAGCCAGCGCAGTCATCTTACACTGTGGAGGCTTTCTGTCAGTGTAAAGATTTAACATCCTGAGATGCTTGACTGTAAGAAAAAGGAGTGTGATGATGAAGCAGCGCTGCTGTGGTCAGTGAGAGGCTTAAACTGTGAGAAATAAGAGTCACATAACAGGAAACGTTCTTTGTCCAGACAGAGTCTGTCCTGTTTGTGTTTCACTGTAAACCCACAGTTAAAACCAAATGTGTGCATTTATAAAGCAGGAACTATTACTGCTTTACTTTGGTGCTGTGTGATTGGTCAGAGGGAGTCATTGTCAGTAGAAGCTGAAGTCTCACATTTCTGCCCGTCTCCACGAGGACCAGCTGGACGTTCTTTGGTGGGTTGGCTCTGGGGCGCTGGCCTTATGTTGACACCCCGCTCTAAGACTTGATCTCTGTTGTTTCCGATTATCAGCCTTTGTAATATCCACATTATCCTCCCACATATTCTCCAGAGACACAAGAATAGAAGCCACTCGAACAGCTCTGACAGAGTGTTGGTGATCAGCCAATGAGGAAGCGCGGTGTTCAGAGTCACAGGCGGAGAGGGTTTTGATGGCTTTCTGGATCTAATCTCGTTTATTTGTCACCTTTCTGAAAGTTTTGTTCTGCGTCTCCCAGAAAATCTCAGTAATTTGTTGCATTTGTGATGAAGCTGTAGAAGATCGCAGCTTTATTTCTAAAGCACTGCAACATAAAGTGCTGCACAGAGTCCAGACTGAGCAGGCTCTGATCCATCAGTCGTTGGATCTGCTCTTTGACTCACTGTGTCAGACACAATTACATCTATCACAAGAAGGGAGCACAAACCCTGATGTGAACTGTGCACAAATGCAGGACGTGCTGGTGCATTGGTGC
>NW_024582672.1:529881-531192 GCF_018398535.1 Haplochromis burtoni
GTTTGCACACTCCTTCATTGTGTTGGGAGCAACTAAGGGCTGCAGTGAGTTTCTGAAGGATCGATGCCACTGTGCAGGCACACACGGACCTGAGCTGGTCACCTGATGTCAAACGCACACGGGTCAACCAGCTCTTCTTCAGCGTTGGTTCGTCTGGACCGTGTAGCTTCAGCCCGAGCGTGTCATTAGACGCTACATGTCTGTAATGCTGCATCCATGTTCCATGTTAGGAGGAACCATGTCACCTACACAAACATGTAGTGAACCTGCAGCACTATATTTGGTTTGTCATTCACATGTTGTCTTCAGTAAAGTTTGTAACATTATCCTGTAAAGGGACACACTGTGTCAGCTCCTGTAATAAACCACACTATTCTGTAGCTCCGCCTCTCTGCCCCGCCTCCAGATCTAACCTCTGCTCTGAGGCTCGGGCAGAGAGCTGTGTGTGAGGATGATGATGAAGTTCCAGGATGTGTTTTAACTGTGGCAGCACAGAAAAAGCCCTGTTGAGTGAACGGCCCGTTTTCAGCCAAATTACCTCAAGTTGCTGCTAATTTTAGCTTCTGGGCGGCGAGTTGCCACATTACTGAGCTCCGCCCACTAACACGCCAGCTCCCCGAGGCTCAAAGCAAGCTCACAGCTACAAATATGAGTGTTAGCTCGTCACTAACCCATGCCCCCTGGTGTTTGCATGCAGTCACTGCATTCAGCAGATCCTAGAGGCTGTGCTGCACTGCCACCAGATGGGCGTGGTCCACCGCGACCTCAAGGTGAGTCGATACAAACGGTCTCTCTCTGTCCTTTTGTCCTGATGCTTTCCAGTTATGCTCTTTCCTTTTCCATGTCAGTATTCTGAAGTTCTCATCAAAACACTTGGTCTTCACCAGCAAAAGTTGGAACATTTCTCTAAAATGCAAGGAACCAGCAATGGCTGCGCGCCTGTTTCTTTAAAGAGCAGCGTCTGCTTAGTGTCAAAAGTGTTGTTGGGTAATGATTGTTGTGCTAAGTTCAACTGTTCAGGAAATTCAGTGTGAGGCTATAATTTGAATGGTCCTTCCAGGAACGACGGCCTCACATCAGCTCTGCATCTGTAACCAGGTCAAATGCTTTACGTGGAGCTGCTGAGCACATTGTGGCGTCTCATCGTGGGTAATGGCACTAATGCCTCCACAGCGGTCTCTCTAATGCTGCTCTCCTGTGGCTCGCTCCCGAAGCTCTAATTTGTCAATCAAATGAAGCGGGTGTGTCTGAGGTTTGCTTACCTGCAGCAGTAAGCTGACGTTTTGCATCTGTCGGCTGCCCTCGCCCCGC
>NW_024582672.1:531217-533519 GCF_018398535.1 Haplochromis burtoni
CCAGAGAGGACGTTTCAGCTAACCAAGAGAAGGAGCTGTCAGTGGCTGAGCGTTAGCCTCCGCGGGCGAGGATGACTGAGTACAGAAAAGCAGTGCTACAGTTAGTATATACCAGTGGGCACGAGGATGGAGGGAGCTCATGGCTCTGGCATCACAGTGACTCTTATCTCTGTTCCAGGATTCGTCCCTCAGAGATTTATTGTCATTGCACAGTCGTACAGTGAACCTGGAGACCTGTCCCACGTCGGCGCTGCGTACAGCAGGACAGGACAACTTAAGTACTAAAAAAGTGCATGTTTATTGCACCTTGTTATAAATATTGTTGTTACCCCCAGAAAGGTCCAGGGAGGCATCCACTCAGGTCAGCTGTTAGCACTGATTAGGGCCTCAGCAGCCCCGATCTCCTGCCCGACGGCAGCAGCTTAAACACCCGGTGAAAGAGGAGGCCCGCTGACTCTGTACACGGTCCGACAGGAAGCCTCAGGTGGCAGCAGGAAGTCCAGCAGTTTCTATTAGTCTGCCTGTTAGTGGCGTTTTGAAAGCAGAGCTAAGTCAGCGAGCAGCAGCCTGGCGTAACGGCCTGTTGTTCCGGTGGGAGATGGCAGCGTTGTAACAACTGACAGCTGATCTGGTAGCTCTGGATGGGACCTGGAGCGAGTGTGGGCTTGAAATACTGCAGGTTAGAATATCAGTGATGCACTGATGGCAAACATGTTGACCTGATGTTGCTCAAACCATCTAGTCGACACGAGCAAAGGAAACTGTAGATGCAGTCCCACCAGTTACTTCCAATCAGCTGGTCCCAACTCCGGCCTGTTAAAAGGCGTCTCATGGCCAAGGTGTCACGTATATAACCAAAACCAGTGAGCTCTCAACACCTTCACCAGTTTCTCACTGGTTGGTTACAGAAGAATTTCCAAACGACTGACGGTTGCAGTGAGCATCCAGAGGTGGAAAGACCAGGGTCAGGCTGACCCGGTGTTTGGAGGTCAAAGACACATCAGCCAACATTAAAGGAGGCGGGACATCAGGGGGCGGGGCTCAGATACCTGAGAGGAGGATGAACGGGAAAATGAACCTAGGATGTGTGAATGCAGCTGTTGAAGGATGAACCTGTGGCAGACTGCTGTCGTCATCCAGGTGGAGATGAGCATGACACAGTGATTGTGATCAGAGTGCAGGTGTTGCTGTCATGTTTCAGCTCAGTGTGGGCGTCGTCCACAAACTCCGTCTGATGAGTGATTGGCTCTCACTGACGCTGAGGTGTGGTTGGACAACAAGCTTGTGTTGTGATCAACAGCAGCTTGTGTTGTTGTTGTGTGCGTCTGTCGTTTTGACATCGAGGAAACTGCTTTGAATATGTTGACAAGCGCTTCACGTGTCCTCCGCGGCCGCTCTCAGGCCCCGCCTGGCTCGCTCGTATTGAAAGAGTCGTGCAGCCGGGCTGAAGCGACCTCAGACTGAGGCTGATTATGATCGGGCTCAGCATGAGTCAGTGCTGAGTTTGTGTGCAGAGGCCTCCAGTTACAGCTGGCCTCCAGCCCAGCCATTAGTCTGTCCCGGACGCTCTCTGACATCAGTCCTTGATGATGCCGTGATAGCTCCTCCTACTAGCTGCTAGCAACCAAACTGTGCTAAAGTCTTGATTCATGTTGAGCCTCATTGTAAAGTCCTGTCTTGAGCCGCTGCAGGATGCTGATGTTTCCTGTTCTTCACTCCAAGCCAGAGAATCTGCTTCTGGCCAGCAAGCTGAAGGGCGCTGCAGTCAAGCTGGCAGACTTCGGCCTGGCCATCGAGGTTCAAGGAGATCAGCAGGCGTGGTTCGGTGAGTGACCTCAGCTTGGTCCGTGTTAGCGTGACTTACCTGTGTCAGCGCTGCGACCTTCATGTATCAGCTGACTGTTTTAAAGCCCAACACCATGTTTTAACATGAATGTCAAGAAAGATGTCAGTGTGCACTCATCCCATCAAAGTGAATCTGTGATTGTGGGATGTGTCTAAATACTGGTGATAAAAGTAATGACATAACACACAGGTTAGCTGTTTTGCACAGGTGCAGTCTATCAATATGTTGTGTAACTACACACGAGCCGGTACATCTGTCAGGCGTTTGCTCGCCAACGATGTCACTGTGTCACCGCACCCTAATACCCCACAGAGACGAGGTGCTCCACTGCTGCCGGCTTGCATCAGGGTGGAGGTCTGGCCTACTTGTCTCCATCTAGTCTCTGTGGAGCTCTGAGATAATTAGTCTGTTCCCCCAGCACCAGCTTCCATCTGGAACCAGTTCATTTTATGCCCT
>NW_024582672.1:533539-535538 GCF_018398535.1 Haplochromis burtoni
TGCTAAAGGCACAACCCTGCATCCTGCACGGCTCCATCACTGTTTGTGTTCTTCGCCCTGCGTTTGACTATCTTTGCATGCGTCTCATCCAGGCCTGAGAGCTGCAGTAGGTCAGTTAGAGACTGTGGCGGCGCTTCGAGGGTTCAGTGACTGGATTCATTATTAGCAGCCCTTCAAGCACACTGGGGGCCTTCCATCCATATGGCCCCATCTGAGAGATCATAAATAGATTATCAAGCACAGTCAGGGTGTGCGACACAATATCCACTAGAAGTGAGTGTCAGAGTTCTCTGTGGACCGAGGAGAAGCTTCTTTTTCCTGTGGGAGATCCTCGGCTCTGAGCAGACAGAATCAATAAGGATCCAGTGCAGTCAGATATCAAAGGAGGCACTGGTGTGCTCTAGGTGTGTTTCCTCTGGTAGTGAGATGAAGGTGGAAAGCAGCCCTGATCCTTCTCCACAGGGCGGAGGTTTACGTTTCAGCTAACCAAGAGAAGGAGCTCTCAGTGGCTGAGCGTTAGCCTCCGCGGGCGAGGATGACTGAGTACAGAAAAGCAGTGCTACAGTTAGTATATACCAGTGGGCACGAGGATGGAGAGAGCTCATGGCTCTGGCATCACAGTGACTCTTATCTCTGTTCCAGGATTCGTCCCTCAGAGATTTATTTATTATTTATTGTCATTGCACAGTCGTACAGTGAACCTGGAGACCTGTCCCACGTCGGCACTACGTACAGCAGGACACAACAACTTTAGTACTAAAAAAGTGCATGTTTATTGCACCTTGTTATAAATATTGTTGTTACCCCCAGAAAGGTCCAGGGAGGCATCCACTCAGGTCAGCTGTTTGCACTGATTAGGGCCTCAGCAGCCCCAATCTCCTGCCCGACGGCAGCAGCTTAAACACCCGGTGAAAGAGGAGGCCCGCTGACTCTGTACACGGTCCGACAGGAAGTCTCAGGTGGCAGCAGGAAGTCCAGCAGTTTCTATTAGTCTGCCTGTTAGTGGCGTTTTGAAAACAGAGCTAAGTCAGCGAACAGCAGCCTGGCGTAACGGCCTGTTGTTCCGGTGGGAGATGGCAGCGTTGTAACAACTGACAGCTGATCTGGTAGCTCTGGGTGGGACCTGGAGCGAGTGTGGGCTTGAAATACTGCAGGTTAGAATATCAGTGATGCACTGATGGCAAACATGTTGACCTGATGTTGCTAAAACCATCTAGTCGACACGAGCAAAGGAAACTGTAGATGCAGTCCCACCAGTTACTTCCAGTCAGCTGGTCCCAACTCCGGCCTGTTAAAAGGCGTCTCATGGCCAAGGTGTCACGTATATAACCAAAACCAGTGAGCTCTCAACACCTTCACCAGTTTCTCACTGGTTGGTTACAGAAGAATTTCCAAACGACTGACGGTTGCAGTGAGCATCCAGAGGTGGAAAGACCAGGGTCAGGCTGACCCGGTGTTTGGAGGTCAAAGACACATCAGCCAACATTAAAGGAGGCGGGACATCAGGGGGCGGGGCTCAGATACCTGAGAGGAGGATGAACGGGAAAATGAACCTAGGATGTGTGAATGCAGCTGTTGAAGGATGAACCTGTGGCAGACTGCTGTCGTCATCCAGGTGGAGATGAGCATGACACAGTGATTGTGATCAGAGTGCAGGTGTTGCTGTCATGTTTCAGCTCAGTGTGGGCGTCGTCCACAAACTCCGTCTGATGAGTGATTGGCTCTCACTGACGCTGAGGTGTGGTTGGACAACAAGCTTGTGTTGTGATCAACAGCAGCTTGTGTTGTTGTTGTGTGCGTCTGTCGTTTTGACATCGAGGAAACTGCTTTGAATATGTTGACAAGCGCTTCACGTGTCCTCCGCGGCCGCTCTCAGGCCCCGCCTGGCTCGCTCGTATTGAAAGAGTCGTGCAGCCGGGCTGAAGCGACCTCAGACTGAGGCTGATTATGATCGGGCTCAGCATGAGTCAGTGCTGAGTTTGTGTGCAGAGGCCTCCAG
>NW_024582672.1:536407-548319 GCF_018398535.1 Haplochromis burtoni
GTGCAGCACACCTGTCCTGACTCAGACCACAGCAACAAAGGGCGGTGTTGTTTGTGGTCGTAGCGGCAGATACGGGTCCTTTTCATCTTTTGCAGGCAGACGGCCAATTAAAAAGCCCGTCCCTGGTGACACCAGCAAACAGAAGCGCTCAGTGTGCCGGGTTTGTGCGTTTACACATTTACACAAACAGCAGCTGTTTGACTTTGTCTGCTGCTCATTTAGAAACAGCTGAATGCAAACAGGTTGTCCTGGCGTGACGTTAGTGAACACAAGCCGGCCTTTTTCCTGAGGCTCGGTTTGCTTTAGTAAAGACGTGAGCTCTCGGTTAACTTTGGTTTCCGCTGCTCGTAGGAGTGATCCTCTACATCTTACTCGTGGGCTATCCTCCCTTCTGGGACGAGGACCAGCACAGGCTGTACCAGCAGATCAAAGCTGGGGCGTATGATGTGAGTTACACCGTGCAGCCACACACGTGCAGAGAAATGTTCCTTTTAACAATAACGGTTAGCTAAACTCCAAATGGTTTTCACGATGTCGTTGAACAGTTTCCCTCCCCAGAGTGGGACACGGTGACCCCCGAGGCCAAAGACCTGATCAATAAGATGCTGACCATTAACCCAGCCAAGAGAGTGACGGCCACCGACGCACTCAAACACCCCTGGATCTGCGTAGGTGTCGCGCTCCCTAACCCGGGCAGGTTGTGTAGTAGCGTTTAAGCTTGTGACACTGCCTGTGTGTTTCCACAGCAACGCTCCACTGTGGCATCCATGATGCACAGACAGGAGACTGTGGAGTGCCTCAAGAAATTCAACGCCAGGAGGAAACTCAAGGTAGGCGGCGGCAGTGAGCGGTGCACATCTAAAGCACTGAAAACCAGAGCATGCTCATCCTGCTGTGACGCTCCCTGTCCATCTCTCTCCTCAGGGTGCCATCCTGACAACGATGCTCGCCACTCGAAACTTCTCAGGTACGAGCTGGAGTAAAGGCTGACAGCCAGTCATGGCCCGTGTTGTAGCGACTCCCTATAATGCCGTTCACATGTTGAGTCCTGCTGTGTCCTGATGTTCTGGCCTTTAGAGCCCATTAAGCTCGGTGCTCCCCTTTAAGCTGCCGTTAACAAAAACTGGAGTGAGCGTGCAGATCGATGCCGTCCACAGGTGCCTTTAAAGGGCGAACCATTTCAACTGAACCAGTATTGATTTGTGTTTATGACTAATGACAGGAAAGCTGCTCATTGCACTTCTGTCTCAGCTGTGAGTGCGATCCCTCTGTTTACCTTTGCTTTTCTTTCTTCCTCCTCGTGTGGTAACTCGTGTGTAAGGTAAGAGTCCTCGCTGTAGCTAGCACGTCTCTGAGCTACGCTGCCAGGTTTGAGTCCGGGCATGTGTGTCTACCAAAACTCCACTGTGGGTCAGTTTGTGCATTAGCGGTCATTGTAGAGGAATCAAAGCTGGTTTACGAGGCCTTTGCCATCCTGCAGACTAAGAAACGGCCTCAGTATTGACTGCAGAGGGGAGCAGACGCCTCTCGCTTCCAGTCAGATGTTGTATCGTTAAATATACATATATATATATTAGACCCACAGACAGAGCGGAACTATCACATGTTGGAGTTAATCCTTTCAATGTGTGTAAATATGATGTGATTTCAATAGAAAAACATCACAGGGATATAAAAACAGTTAAGTTTGATGTGTTTTAATTGATCAGAAGGGAAAAGTTGGCTGTGTGCAGACAGAAAGCATTGATTATGTGATGGATCTGTTCCACGTGTATCTCACAGCAGCAAAGAAAGGATCTGCTGTTGATATAAAGCTCGACACGTATCCATGCAAAGTCATTAAAAACGTATTAAAGTTCCTGCTTTTAAAGCTCAGCGGCTCCTAAATAGACTCGTAATTATATCATCTCCTTTAAATATGGGCCCAGACAGACGTTTCTCTTCAATGGCCGCCAAAAGACAGCTTGTCACTTTGCGTAGCTGCACGATTACGACTAGTCACGATTAGTCGACTAGTCACGATTAGTCGACTAGTCACGATTACGTCGACTAGTCACGATTACGTCGACTAGTCACGATTAGTCGACTAGTCACGATTAGTCGACTAGTCACGATTACGTCGACTAGTCACGATTACGTCGACTAGTCACGATTAGTCGACTAGTCACGATTAGTCGACTAGTCACGATTAGTCGACTATCAAAATCGTCGACGACTGATTTAATAGTCGACGCGTCGTTTGAAGCTTTGTAAGATCCCAAAAGACGCAGGAATAAGTAGCAGGATTTAAGAGTGTAATAACGGACTGAAACAGAAGATGGCAGCACTGCATGTACAAGGATGCCAGCTGCCGTTAAACCCCAGAAGAAGAAGAAGCTGTGTCCCAGAATTCATAGCGCAGCCCAGCGCAGTTTCCAACAATGGCGCAGCTGTCACTACCCGATCCGTACCGGAAACCCGATCGGTACCCCGCATGCGCGAAAGGTTTCTACTTCCTCAAATATCTGCTCAGTTTATCAGGACACCACATATTTTCAAAAGCGCTCCGACGTTTTCGGAGACGTCTGTTACCCACTAGCTCGATAGCTAGCCGGGGGCTAGGCTCTAGAGCCGTGAGAACACCGGACTCCCGGCAAATCGTTTTCAAACCCACCGCCGTCTTTCGACTACTCAGGTTAAACATGATATATGAGTCACTTAGATAACTTAAAATGTTATTGTTTGGCTTTTTTCAGTTTTTATTTGTTCCTGAGTAAATCGGTTTGGCTGAGATTAAAGTTTTTACACAGCTGAATAAACGTCAAGCAGACAGCTGATTATCAGAAGTGTGAGATGCTGGAGAATTACTCCGGTGTCCTGTTATATTTTAGATAGCAAGGAGTTTATTAAACTTCACCGAAACAATCTGCAAATTTCATTAAAATTTAATAAACTATCATCTTGTCTTTATTGTTAGTTAGCACCTTAAACACTTAAAGCTGTAAGCTAATGATAGTTATATAAGAGCAGATGCTGCTGGTGCAATAAGCTGTACGTCTAATGGATCTGATTAGTCGACTAATCGCAGAAATAATCGGTGACTAGTCGACTATCAGAATAATCGTTTGTGGCAGCCCTACTGCAAAGCTTCGATCGGTCACTCTACGTGCTGTGGTTTAGTCTCACCCTGACAGACAATGCACCAAACTGCTTACCTCTGCCGCTACAATCACCTGCTTCATGTCTCACAGCGTCCTTGCATGTCGACTGTAAAGTTCATTAACCGGCCACAAATACGTGAGGGAAGCTCAGAGTTGCTGCTCAGTGTTCTTGCTGAAAGAGCAGAGTTTCCTCTAAATGTGCTCCGTGTCTCCTGAGGTTTTACCAGCTGAATCTAACCGCATGCTCCCGTCTCCGTTACTGCTTTCTTTGGGCTTTTTTGTCTCCTGACTTTGCTTTTTCCTCTTCTGCTTCCGATCCTGGTAGGGCCACTCTGAGGCTGCTAGTCATTGGCCGCCTTGAATGGACCTGCTGCATGTGCCTGTGTAGTTGTTCAGCTGGCGTCTGATTTCCTCCCATTGTTGTCTTTGTTTCCACAGCAGCCAAGAGCCTGCTGAATAAAAAACCGGATGGTGTCAAAGTAAGTACCGTCACACTCCAGGTTACAGATGTACCTTATTGTTGACAGCAGGTCGTACTGCACACCCCACTGGACCCCCGTGGGTTTGCTCTCATGTTTGAATACTGTCAACAAAATGGACATTAATGAAGCTTGTCTTCAGACATGCGTCCGTCCTACCAGGTGTCACAGGTAGTTCGTCATTTTTCACTGTGTTGACTCAACATGAAGATAAACTCTTCAATTCACGTTTATGACGCTTTTAGGAACATGTGCATCTGAAACAGCACGGTGGCACAGCAGTTAGCGCTGTTGCCTCACAGCTAGAAGGTTCTGAGTTCAACTCCACCATCAGGCTGGTGGAGTTTGCATGTGCTCCGTGTTTGTGTGGGTGCTTTCCGGGTACTCCGGCTTCCTCCAACAGTCCACAGGCAGCGGGGTTAACTGGAAACTTGGCGTGCGTGTGAATGTGTGAGTATGTGTTAGCTGTTAGCTGTCCAGGTGTGCCTTGCACCTCTTGCCCTAAGACAGCTGGGATTGGCTCCAGCTCCTGAGACTCCAGCATTGATGGAGGTCAGTAGTACTTATGTCATCGTACGTATATGGACAGTTGACCGTTTGAGAGTCATCCTCCTTGGTTGCTGCTGGTATGCTAGGCTATGCTGCTTTACCCAGTATCTCAATTAGTTTCTATTACATTTGCAGGTTCTGTAGGTGTTGGGGACTGTGGATACGGTTTATAGTAGGTTGAGGTCATTTGCCTGCCGGGCAAACAGCATGTTTACAAATCCCAGACACAACGATTTTGTCGGTGTGCTCAATAGTGAGAAAGAAAGAGGAAGCAGAGCTCTGCAGAGCTCCGCAGCATTGCTGTTGTTTGATTTGACAGTTCTGTGAAATGTGCTGCATCATCTCTGAGGCTCATTAAATAGCTCTGGTTTCCCTTTAAGCACAGTCCAGCCTGTCAGAGGGACTCGTGTTCCTGCCTGTGGTAGTCCGCTTGTCTTCATGACCTGTTAAAAACGTGTTGCTGGTTTCATGAATTTGACTTGTTGCATTATGTGAAAGGAAGTGCTTTTTGCTAAGTATGCATTTTAATCACCATCGTGTGGTTTCATTTACTACTTTGGACACAAATGAATATGCAGTGGATTGATGTGAGTTACGTTTCACGATGAGACAAAGACGACGTTTCCTGTGTTCACGCAGAAAAGGAAGACGGACAGTGCAGAGCACGTGGGGGTACGTCTGCTGCTTTTGTAGCCAGACCAGCTTTTGAAGTAGTTGGCAATAGAGACCTCGTTGTGTTTCCACCACAATCACAGTGCTGCTTGAGGCTGGGGAGGCACTGCATGACTCACGACACAGAAACACTATAGTTTGGGCTGAATGTGTCAAAGCAGCTTTATCATTGTTATTATTAAAGTCAGAGATGCCTTTGAATCCGTGTTCAACATTTTATTCAGAAAATGTAGGATTTAGGTTTGAAACCTCTGAAATACTAAAAATAGTTTTTTTATGTAAAACAAAAATAAAGTTTTAAAGTTTTCTGTGTGAGGTCCACCTGTTCTGGTGTGCAGGCCTGACCTGAGCTCATAACCACTGCTTGCTGACCAAATAGCCACTTATGTACACAATCTGTAGCTTTCTTCTTCTCCTGCATACAGCAGTGTTGAATAGATTAATGCTTATAGTGATGCTAGTTTCACGCTGAACTCTTTTGTTTGCTTTGTTGCACAGATGGGAACAGATTCCCATTCCTGACCCACGTGGACGTTAAAACCAGGAGTTCCACTGTCAGCATTAAATAAAGTCATGTAGTGTGTCCCCAGCTGAGACTAAACCGCAGACACTGGCACAGTAGATGACACAGCTTAAACCATAGATTCTGAATGTGTGCATAGTTGTGGTTTAGATTCGTTGAATTTTCACGTCTACGTGGAGTTGATGTGATCTAATTGTTTCGTTGTCGGGGTTTCTTAAAGTCGGCGTCTCCGTGGTGTGTAAATGTGACGCATGTTCCACATTTCTGAAACAAAAGCACGCACAAGGAAAACAACTTTCCTCAGTGACCGTGTGCTGTCAGGCACAACTAACGCCGTTTAAAATGAAATTACCATATTTCACTCATTTGACACCACTGACGGGTGAATCTAAATATCTGAATCATGCTACACTATATCAATAACTCTGTTAACTCTTCATCACTCCTGTTAGTAGGCGGGGCGTAGTAGGCCGTGACTGAACTGGAAAAAGTGTAACGGTTGGACAGAGCATCTCAGAACTGCAGCTCTGGAGTGTTCCCAGTATACAGTGGTCAGTATCTACTAAAAACCAGTGGTGCACAGGGTCAGTGATGCATGTGAGGAGCAAGGCCAGTGTGGTCCAGGGGCTCGGTCATCCATGGTAGTTCCTCTTCCTGTTCCTTATCCCATCTGTCTTGGTGTTCTTGGAGCAGCACATGTGTACCCTTGTGTGGATCCTTCACAATCAGCCCCCTGTTTGTCCTGTCAGGTGATCAAGCAGTGCTGTTAGCTTCTTCAGGCTGCAGACGGGGCTCACGTCGGGTCCTGGGGCCGTCCGGCTCTTCGTTCCAGACACTTGTTGTTGGATGTCTGCCTTTGTGATGCTGACTGGCTCTTGTTCTCTGGTCTTATGTCCACCAGCCACTCTGCGTTTGTATTTTTCTCTTTTCTTTTTCTCCCAGATGTTCTTCGAGTGTTCGAGCTCTGGTCTGTCTGCCTCTGATATGATTGCCTTGTAGCCAAGAGTACAATCTGGATATATGTTCAGGCTTCATGACCAAACCTGTGAGCCTCTGGCAGTTTCTACAGCCTCAGTTATTGTTGTATTTCTTCTTCGTCTGATTGTTTTGTGAGAGCCTTCACACCAGCGGCCTGTTGCGGTTGTGCTGTAGGGCGCTGGCAGTGCTCATTCTGTTCCTGCTTGCACAAAGGAGCAGATATTGGTCCAGCTCTGCTAGAGTAACTGCCGTCTCCTGGACTCTCCTACAAGTCTGAGACTGTGATACAAGATACAGCAAACTGTCTGGCACTGGGAGTTGTGCGTTTGTGAAACACCTGTGCAACCTTTGTATGGCCCCGGTATCAGACCACACTGCTGCACTAACTTCAGCCAAACTCCAGCAGGTGAAACTAGCAGCCCACACTGTTACCCACCTGATCAGATCAGGAAGTCTGATTTAAAAAGTTCCTTTGATTCTTTTTAGCTGTGTGTGTGCGTGTAAAATAATTCACACAGTGATGTCTGGTAAAGTCCCTTAACCTGCTGTAGCTTAATCAAAGTAGTCACAGCGCCTGAGAATCTTTCTTTAGGACGAACGATGCATTTTATCAGCTTTGTGTCTGACTGTCTCTGCTGTTGTCTGTGCTGCTGTCTGTGCTGCTGTCTGTGCTGTTGTCGTGCTGTTGTCTGTGCTGCTCTCTGTGCTGGTCTGTGCTGTCTCTCTGTCTGTGCTGCTGTCTGTACTGTTGTCCTGCTGTGTCTGTGTGTTGTGCTGTTGTCTCGTGCTGTTGTCTGTGCTGGTGTCTCTGCTGTTGTTGCTTCTGTCTGCTGCTGTCTCTGCTGTGTCTGTGTGTGTCTGTGCTGCTGTCTTGCTGTTGTCTCTGCTGTTGTCTCTGCTGCTGTCTGTGCTGCTGTCTGTGCTGCTGTCTGTGCTGCTGTCTGTGCTGCTGTCTGTGCTGTGTCTGTAGCTGTCTGTCTGCTGCTTGTCTGTGCTGTGTCTCTGCTGTTGTCTGTCTGCTGTCTGTGCTGTCTGTCTGCTGCTGTCTGTGCTGCTGTCTGTACTGTTGTCTGTGCTGTGTCTCGTGTGCTGTTGTCTCTGCTGTTCGTCTCTGCTGTTCGTGCTCTGCTGTGTGTCTGCATGTCGTACTGTTGTCTGTGCTGTTGTCTCTGCTGTTGTCTGCTGTGTCTGTGCTGTTCTCTCTGCTGTGTCTGTTGTCGTCTGCTGTTGTCTCTGCTGTGGTCTGCTGGCTGTGCTCTGCTGTTGTCTTGCTCTTGTCTCTGCTTGTCGTCTGTGCTGTTGTCTCTGCTGTCGTCTCTGCTGTGTCGTCCTGTTGTCTCTGTACTGTTGTCTGTAGCTGTTGTCTCTGCTGTTGTCTGTGCTGTTGTCTGCTGTTGTCTGTGCTGTCTGTGCTGTTGTCTCTGCTGTTGTCTCTGCTGTTGTCTGTGCTGCTGTCTGTACTGTTGTCTCTGCTGTTGTCTGTGCTGTGTCTCTGCTCTTGTCTGTGCTGCGTGTCTCTGCCTTGTCTGTGCTGCTGTCGTCTGCTTTGTCTGTGCTGTGTTCTGCTCTTGTCTGTAGCTGTTGTCTGTAGCTGTTGTTCTGCTGTTGTCTGTGCTGACTGTCTGTGCTGTTGTCTGTGCTGTCTGTCTGTTGTCTCTGCTGTTCTGTGCTTGTCTTGCTGTTGTCTCTGCTGTCGCTCTGTTTGTCTCTGCTTGTCTGTCTGTTGTCTTGCTGTTGTCTGTGCTGCTGTCTGTACTGTTGTCTGTGCTGTTGTCTCTGCTGTCTGTGCTGTTGTCTCTGCTGTTGTCTGGCTGTTGTCTCTGCTGTGTCTGTGCTGTGTCTGTTGTCTGTGTCTGTTGTCTGTGCTGTTGTCTCTGCTGTCGTCTCTGCTTTCGTCTCTGTTTTCGTCTCTGCTGTCGTCTCGTGCTGTTGTCTCTGCTGTCGTCTCTGCTTTCGTCTCTGCTGTTGTCTCGTGCTGTCGTCTCTGCTGTGTCGTCTCGTGTCTCGTTGTCTGTGCTGTTGTCTCTGCTTTGTCGTCTCGTGCTATTGTCTCTGCTGTCGTCTCTGCTCTTGTCTGTGTGTTGTCTCGTGCGTTGTTCTCTGTCGTCTCTGCTGTCGTCTCTGCTCTTGTCTGTGCTGTTGTCTGTGCTGTCAGCCCAGCCAGTGAAGCAAACACACACATTTTAATAATCAGTATCTTGCAGTAGACAAAGAGAAGAAGTATCAACCTGTTGTTGTACCCTGGTGCATGCTGGAATCAGCACACAGACAACTAGTAGAACAAGTGTCATTTACCTTATTAAATTCATGACAGCAACTGGGTCATTTTTTCCTCTCCACTCTCTGTTCGCTGTCTAACTTTGAACTCTGGGGATCTAATACTGTTTGAATATTCCACGGTCTATTAACTCATGTCCTAATAACATTTCTTGATCGGAGGTTTGATCAGAGGAAGTTAATTTGATGAGCCTCTTCGACGGCTGAACTGATGCTGAAACGTTCCCGGTGGGGTGGCACACGTGACAGCGACTCCTGAGCACAATGTCCCACTTTTCCTTCCACAGCAGCTGCTTGAGGAGTGACTGTTTGGACACTAAGCCTTGTCACTTCTGCCCTGTTCCATCTACCTGCCTGTCTGTCCACTCTGTCTCTCCAGATCAACAACAAGGCCAATGTGGTCACCAGTCCTAAAGAGCCTGTCCCCACTCCTTCTCTGGTACACTGTCTGCCTGCCTTGCTGCCTGTGTTTGCATGACTCTGTCTCTAACTGTAGATCTCTCATTACTTCTGCTCTGTGTAATATTTTCCTTTCTGTTGTCGATGGTCACTGTTGTTTTCTTGTTCTTTCCATTTGAAACGTCTTTGTTGTAATATGAGGGTTGCTTTGTACATTGCTCCATTGCTACACATGGGCTACATTCTCCTTTGTTGTTGATGCCAGCTGTAATGGTACTGGGACCATTGCAAGCCAGCTGTGGCTAATACACTGTTGGTTGTTATTGCATTGAGACAATTAAGGTATGAAGATGGAGGAGTTCCTCGATGTTAGAGGCCGGCAGGTACAAAGGTCGCTGTTAGCAAAGCAGAAGGGAAACAGATCCGACTCATGAAACCAGATTTATGAAACACGCCAAAGTCAAATCACAAGTTGTAGTTTTCTTACACCCCCAGCTGGATGCCAGTATTCACACTAAAGTTCACCTCCTTCATGACCCTAATATATCCTCACCAGAGTGTCTGCTAGGTGCACCTCTGTACAACTGCTCATCAACACAAGTATCCAATCAGCAAGCTACACAGGAGAAACTCAGTGGGTGGGGTCAAGACGGGCTGCTGAAGTTCAGAGCATCACAACATCGAAGAAAGACAGTTTTAAAAAGCTTGGGTAGAAAAGCTGGATGGGCTGCAGTGTGTATTTTAGAAACTGCTGATCCACTACAGTTTCCCACCCAACAATCTCCTGGCTTCACAGACAATAGTACCAAAAAGAGAAAATATCCGGTGGGCGGTAGTTCTTTGGGCCAACAATGTCAGAGCAGGATGGCCAAACTGCTTCGAGTTGATAAGAAAGCAACAGTGAGTCAAATAACCACTGATTATGCCCAGAGTATGCAGAAGAACATGAAATGGGGGCTGTTTTCTTTGAGCACTATTTCAACAGCACAGCCGCCCTGAGTGTCCACCCATCTTATGACAGCTGGTTCCAACTGGTTAATGTCTCGTACTGGGATCAGTCCAGACCAGAGCACCACTGGGATGTGGTGCAGCATTATTTGGACCTGCAGCTGCACAATGCTGTTGTGTCAGTGTGGACAGGAAGCTCCAAACCTTGTTGAATATATGCCACAAAAGGCGTACCTAATAAAGTGTCTGGCAGAGGAGAACATAAGTAGATTTTTTATAAACAATAACCTCACATGGTCCTGAAATTGATCTCATCTTCAAGTCTAGAGAACAGTTGTGAGGTATTTTGTTCTGGCACCCGTTCATGTCCAGGCTTTAAGAACAGTCTAGTTTAAATATGTGTTAGTCCCCGTAGTCTCCTCTGCATTTAACCCACCCACACAGTGAGTGGGCAGCACCCACACAGTGAGTGGGCAGCACCCACACAGTGAGTGGGCAGCGCCCGGGGAGCAATGTGTAGGGACAGTACCTCAGGGTAGCTGTTCAGTGGATTCGAACCCCTGACCTTCTGACCACTATACCTACTGAGCTGTCCGTATCTGATTGCAATGATCAGTTCATGAGTTGACAAACCCGTCACATGTGCTGGAATCACAGACGTGATTGGTGATTAAAGCTTGTCTTTAAATGGATATTAGAGCTTCTTGTGTTTTCAACCCCAGGTTCATAAATGAGACAGACGTCAGTCCACTCATCAAATCTGCATCCTTCTCTAAATGTCCCTCACTAAGTCTGATAAGGCAAACATGCAGTTCAGATTAATATTTCCAGGTTCCTGCACCAATATAAGAGTGGGGCTCGTGTAGCACAGTGGCAGAGCTCACTCACAGCTTCACCCTGTTGACAGGAGTTGGTCTGCCTCAGGTTCGCAGCTGCTGAGTTTGGAGTTGACATGCAGGGAAACCGTCCTGATCACGTGTCTCTTTATAGAAGTACTTTGATGCTTCAGTGAGCGTTCAGCTCTTTACAAACATTACACCACCATGTGTGTTCCTGTCATTGTCATCCTGGCACTAAGCAGAACTATCTGTGGGTGTCGTCGCAGCTTTCAGTGCCAAATCATCTCGTGTCTGCAGTCGTAGTCATTGCTGTAGTTGCAGTTTTGTTTGTAGTGATGACCTGTTTTCCCTAAATAGCAGCTGTTAAACTTCCCTTCACTGCTTTCACTTGAGTCCATTTTGCTGAACGCCTGCGTGCCAGTCTTACTAATCGACTTTCACTCAACGTCTCCTCCTCCTCTCAAATCAGGAGCCTCAAACCACTGTTATCCACAACCCAGCTGATGGAAATAAGGTACACGGCTGATCGCCTGCTGATCTGAAGCTGCTGCTGCTGTTCGTCACCATTTAGACTAGAAGCTTAATGCTGCTTCTGATGATGGTGTTTGTGTGCCGTTGCTCTAATTCAACGTCATGCAAGAAAACAGCCGAGAGATCTGTGAAATACTGCACGTTATAAACTGTTGCATGTAATCATTTGGACGTAATCTTGGTCATCTGCTTACTGTGACGAATATCATGTTTAATGTTTGAATTGTGCATCGTGCTGAGGTTGTTTCTTTGGAGAAGCATCATCACGTGCTGTGACCAAGCAGCTGTGCATGTTGTTGGACACAGCAAAGAGACAGCACATGGATACCAGAGCCATCCTCAGTGCTTCTCACAGTGTTGTGCAAACGTATGGATCTACATCAGCGCGTAAATCCATAAGACATAGACAGAAATGCATGCTTGTGTTATTGCTTTGTGGAGTGAGGATATTGTGATAGCTCATATGTTATATGTGCGTAGTCTGCTCTGTAGATGCATATGCAAGCTGGTAGGGCTGCACGATTTTGCATAAAAGGAGAATCACGATTTTTTGGCTTAGAATTGAGATCACGATTCT
>NW_024582672.1:550214-551215 GCF_018398535.1 Haplochromis burtoni
AATTTCTCTCCCAGTCTCTTGCATCTCGTGTTTAAAGGAGCTGATGTGTGTCTGTTGTGTGTTCGCTACAATAGTGACCTTTTGATAGAGCAGATTCTCAATCATTCACATAATTCAGATGTATTAATGTGCATGCCAGCCTATACACGAGACCTTTGCTTTACAATGGCCTCCATTGTTGCTCGTCCCTGTTTCTCTGTTGCATAACTGACATTAGTGCTCAGTTCGTCTTCGCTTTCTTCTTATTCAGAGGATCACTTGGTTTAACTGAAATACTCTGGCTGGAGCCTTGATGCTTTTAAAATGCAATCAGCCTGTGTCTTTATATACGGTTACCATGCTGTCTTTGCTGCAGAGCAGGAGCATGCAGGTAACCTGCTCACCTGTCTGCTCAGCTTCAGAGCTGCCAGGTGATTTTATATTTTGGTGCTGGAGGATCATTCAGAGGGAGAACCGTCGTTTCCATCTGAACTAAATGTTCGTCACCTCTAACGTTACATCCACACTCCATCAGTGCTGCCGGCCATTAAATGCTTTATAATTAAAACTTGTCATTGGTGTCTTTTTATTCGTTCACTGGCTGTGAGCTGACTGTTATACGTCCTTCTATCAGCTTTATTTTATGTGGGTGAGTACATCGGTGTGATGCTAACCTTTTGCACCCAGAAGAAGTTGTAACGATTGACGTCCTGTAGCCTCCACGGACCGTGATCTTCACAGATGACGTTATGATTTGTAGAGAAGAGAAAAGGGAGCCTGGAGAAGTGAAGTTATGCTCTGCAGATGAGAGGAAGTCATTAAAAACAAATGAAATCAGATGAAGATGCACTTAAATGCCAACACACGGTGAACAAGAAGAACAGGCGGGCTGGAGTGGGCAAAGCTGGAGTGTCAGGGATGACTGGTGATCTCAAGAGTGAAAGGGAAGGTGGTGCAGGAGCTGGAGGTGGCAGAGATCACTGGGGGTGACCAGGACGAAGAAGGTCAGAAATGAGCCAATC
>NW_024582672.1:552401-555452 GCF_018398535.1 Haplochromis burtoni
TTGTTGATAATATCTGAAAATGTCTCTGAGCAGGGATGAAGAACATAATGACTGATGTGATCCAGATCAGGACTTTTCTCTCACGCTCTGTTAGAAAGCTTCCACAGCCTCACAGCAGTGTGTGCCGTTAGCTCTGCTTCTTTAGACGCTAACTTAGAATCAGCTCCAACAGGTGAAGAGCGAGCGATGGATGTTTGCTGACCAGACTGTTTATGCATTTAATGGAACCAGTTTCCCTGCTGCTGTGGGACAGCGCCACTCACTGGTCACTGTCACCACTACACTTTGTCCTTTTTGCTTTGGCAGCTTTTGGGTTGGAGGTTTTGACTCATCCTGCTCATAAAATGAGTTGTTTCGTTTTCTTTAGAAAGCCTCTGATTAGAGTTTAGATCCTTATTGTCCCTGTGAACATAATGACTGCTGATTGTCTTTGTGCTTTATTACAGACTGTTTTTGTCCTGACTAAATCTGTCATAGTGAAAATGTGACTGATTACCTGTAAACCAACTTTGGATTTATTATTTTGCAAGATTCCAGAAAGAAAAAGCAGAAAAGGAGCGTTTAGGTGATCGTGTTCATAAATTATGTTAAAGACGCTGAGGGTGTGTAGTTCTGTGTCGTTCCTGTGTAGGGCCGCATTAAACATTTGCTTCATTTGTTCATAAAGTTAATAATGATGGTGAGAAACCACAGCAGCCCCTGAGCTGCTGTTTCTTTTTGTGTTGTTGTTAATAATAAGTATTAAATTAGACTTTGTCAGTCACAAGCCTTTAAAGTAAATGGGAGTGACTCAGCATTCTGACTCCTGCTTCACCTCTAGCCGTGTCCAAGTACTTGCCAAATGTTGCCTTTAATTTTCCTGTTATTCAATGAAACCATTTCCTTCATACTATTCTGACTGAGTCATCTCACCCGTCCCGCCCGAGTCTCGCCAACACTCGGCGTGTTCTCGTCACCACATCCTGAATCTCCTCCGTGGTGTGCCTCTGTTCCTCTTGCCTCCATATTCACCATCTGATGTTCACATTTCTAATCGTGTCCATGCCACAGTCACAGCATCTCCAGTTCTGCTCCAGCTTCGTCTCCTTTCTTTGGTGATGTGATCTCCAAAGCGTACATGATAGCAGGTCTCACTTGCATCTTGTAAATCTCGCCTTTTCCTGCTCTCCTTCTGTCATATGTAGCCCCTGATATCACTGCCTCGCCCTGCCTGCACTCTACCTGCTCCTCCACCTGCTCCACCCCACCCTTTGCAGCTTCAGCCTCATGGCACCTTAAACCCATCTGCCACCCCTGACTTCCTCATGCTCATGTGCTTTCTATAGATGTGCAGAGACACATTGCAGCTCCTTTGATCATCACAATCAGTGTTTTCAAATCAAACAACACATCTGTAGCGCACAAGAAGCCATACTGCTGCTCGCTGATCGTCACCTCTCCTCCATGGTTATCTCCCGTACTGACGAACTTACGAGTGATCAGAAACATTGGAAATAATCAACACCAAATTGAACCCAACCCTGTGTGCTTCTTCTTTGCATGATGGTGAAATATAGTTTCATTGCACGTTGCATGGATGGGTTTTAATATCCATGCCATTTTATTAGGGAAGTGTTAGGTACCTTAATACCTAATAGGGTACTTAATAATAGGTACCATAACCTTAATAAGGTAGCAACAAGTGAAGCAACACTGTTGCTCCACATGTGGGAATATCTCATGGTACTTGCACTAGCAACAGAGGGTACAGAAAGAGGTTCCTCAAACACAGTGAGCACCCAGACATGAGGTGTTTCTGTGGAAGACTGTGGGAACGACACAGGAGTGACCAAACAGCCGGTCCATAGCACAAAGTAAGGAAACCATCTCTTCACGGCACGACGGACGGGCGGTTTGAGGGAGGAGCGACACATGTCGAACTGGAACATCACCAGAGGTGCTTACAGCACCAACTGTCAGCCATCTATCACACAGTCCTGAAATCCCTGCTTTGATGGATGAATGGAGCAAACATGAAAATGTCCCGACACATAAACCTGCGCTGACACGATCGCCTCAGAGATGAAGTATCTGGACTCCCATCAGCATGTAGAACTTGGTGCTTCTGGACTGGAGGTGAAAATAGTTCGAAAGAACAACAGTAGCGTGTTATTAGTCGTGGTCTGGTGTTTGATGGCTATTCAGCCACTCAGTGACATACACGCTGAGCTCCAAGTAAAGTTCTGGTTGTCGTTTAGGAGCAACGTCGTTGGCAGATCTTAGTCTGACCAGAATGAACCTTGTTATAAAACTCTCGTTAGTGAGAAGAAAACCGTCTGTGAACTGGTCACCCTGGAGTTCAACTGCCAGCCTTTCACAGAAGCAGCCAATGACCCGGTGCAGTTGTTGAAGATGCTGTCTTTGGGTTATGTTGTGCAGTAAGATTCTTGTTACGTCTGCACTGTTTGACTTGATGATGTTGTGTGACTCTCTTTCACTAGTGCTTGCATGCAAAGCCACATCAGTACTTATTGTGTCCATTCATTGTTTCCTAGCTAACCTTCTTAGCACGAAAGGTAATGTTATCGAACCAAGCTGACCACACTGACCTCCCAGCTTTTCCTCCATCTCCATGTAACATTGTGCTATTTAAGGTGGAGCCCACGCTCATGCTGTGACGATGAACTCATGCTGTCTTTGTGTTCCTGTTTTTAACCTTTAACTGTGTTTTCATTATGTCAAAGCTGTCCAGATATCCCAAACTAAAGCGATGTGTCTCTGTCCCTCAGCTCGAAAGCAGGAGATCATCAAGGCCACTGAGCAGCTGATTGAGGCCATTAACAATGGAGACTTTGAAGCCTACACGTTAGTCATTAAAGTACTTGTCAGTAAACTCTCACACGTTCATATGTTTCCATAAAGCTAATGAATGTGTTGCCTGTGTTCTTTCAGGAAGATATGTGATCCTGGTCTCACATCCTTTGAACCTGAAGCCTTGGGTAACCTGGTGGAGGGCACAGACTTCCACCGCTTCTACTTTGAGAACGGTACAGTGTTCCTGCGGGACATGGT
>NW_024582672.1:556320-559142 GCF_018398535.1 Haplochromis burtoni
ATTGTCTCGTGAAACAACGTGGAGCGTTGTGGACTTCTCTGCTGTAGCGATGAATCTCCTGAGTCCAAGCCATGAAAATGGTAAATGGCACACTGGCTTGTGCAGCATGTTTGGACATGAAATGCTGGTTGGGCAGCAAAACCAACATTTACCACAACAGAAAGCAGTTGTTAATCAAGAGCAACAAATTCAACCAGTTCACCTGGTTGCTCTGTGGAGCGGGTTTCCTCGTGCGTCCCAGTGTTTTCCAGCACTGTTGGTTGATGCAGGTCATTTTCTTAGTATCTGAGGCCTGGATATATTCAGTGTATTTCCATGTTTCCGCAAAAGTTCAGCCGTGTTTGTGGTGTTACTTTCCAACACGCTAACACCCTGTCTAAAAAACCAAACTTGTCTTGCATAAATTACTCTGTACAGTTGGGTTTGGGGTTTTGTCTTCGTTTAAGTCTGAGAAGCAGCTGCATGCTGCTGCCACACCAGCAGGTCGACACCAGAGCTCAGTCAGCTGATGCATCAGTGTTTTATACGTTTTGTTAAGACTTTAAGCCAGATTTGTCGCTCACTTCAGTCATTTAGATGTGACTGATGCTGGATATTGGCTTGGTGCATAGCTAATACCTTCTATGAAATGTAATTTAAGAAACTAACTATTAACAGAGTTAATAGTTAGTTTCTTAAAAAAAATAGAGCCACTGAAGCCTCTTTCAGTTGTTATATGCCGAGCAATTTCACATATTTGTAATTATTAATAATGCATCGGATGCTTTAAAGCTAATATGTGGTCCCTGTCGAGTGTTTGGTTGTGTCACAGTGTTGTTGTCCTCTGCAGCTCTGTCTAAGGGGAAGCAGCCCATCCACACCATCCTGCTCAACCCTCACGTCCACCTCATTGGCGATGACGCCGCCTGCATTGCCTACATTCGCCTCACCCAGTACATCGATAGCAGCGGCATGCCTCGCACCATGCAGTCAGAGGAGACTCGCATCTGGCACCGCCGTGACAGCAAGTGGCAGAATATCCACTTCCACCGCTCCGGCTCTCCCACCATTCCCACCAAGTAAGATCGCCACCAGATTGCTTATAATGTTTAGACACGTAGGAACAGTTTTAATGAGTGTGTAGCATCAAGTCAGTTAAACCCCTGGGATATTGATCTGATCAGTGTAGTGGGAGAGAGTGGGCTGATGGATCAGGTACAGCTCCTTAACCATAGGTAGGCCAGAGAGCCAGCAGTGAGACAACCCCCCAACAGGAAAGGTTTTAATGGTGACGGCCATTGACGTGTTTCCCTCGTCATCTTTTCTCACTGTTTATTCCCCAGTTTTGCATTTGGCTCGGGTCAGTGTCGCTGCTGTTAGCATGAAACAATATCTAGACCAGGGTCGGCACCTCCGGGCCTCGAGGGCCGGCGTCCTGCAGGTTTGAGATGTGTCCTTGATCCAACACAGCTGATTTAAGTTCTCCAGAGGCCTGGTGATGAACTAATCATCTGATCCAGGTGTGTTGACCCAGGGAATTACAGAGGTTGCACAAATAGTCCAGAACATCAACATATGCTGGGAGACACAGAAACCCTCTCAGGTGTTTTAAGCAACCGGCCGACGAGTGAACATGCTCTTCTAACACTCTCGAGACACAAAGCGTTCCAAGTTTTGGTGTCGTAACCAGTAATGTTGGTGCTTTTGTGTAGAGATCATTCTGCATGTGCTGGTGTTGGTTGATCGGACGAACATGTTTGTTTAAATCACCACCCTGCTCGATTTCCAGAATAAAACAGCAGGCTGCTCCTCCGTCACATGGACATCTGACCACAGTCAGGACAAAGTATTCGAGAACAGCGTTAAACATTCAAACGAGACAAAGTTTCCCTTTAACAGCTTGACACGTATTCCGGGTCTAACGAGCCGTAATGCCCAGTAACTAGATCAGAGCAGTGGGTGAAGCTGACTGTGTGGGTTTGTGTCTGACTGTGCTCCACTTTCAGCTGAGATGACCTCCACCACCTTCCAGCCTACAGCAGTCAGCTGACTGACTTCTGCCGTCTTTCCATCGGATGCCCAAGCCACGCCTCCCCCTCGTTTGCTAGCGCTCTGCCCTCTCAGTGTGTTGTTTACATTGTCGCTGCTGAACTGAAGTTTATTCTAAATGTAAAGGAGTTCACACTTTGACAACATCACTTTGTAGAGAGAGTGCAGGGTGTTCAACATATCTCTGTTTGCAGCATTTTTATTACTGGTTTCTTGATATATTCTTTTTTAAATAGAAGTGGACTCTAATGGTGCCACTGGTTCCACTTGATTTTAATGGGCTAGTCTGTGAAGCTCCCAGTCAGGATTACACATGTTGTGCTATTGTGATATTTTTACCTTTTGGCACAATGACCGATATCAAACTTTTTAATCACGTTTCTGTTTCCAGACACAAGCCTGCTTTGTTTGGCTGATCCATAGGTTTTGGTAATCATGTAATTTGCTCTTTGCTTGATCCATATGAGTTGACTTATCTTACTGATGTATGTTTACTAGGAACTGTAACTACATGTTTAAAAGGGAAACCGTTTGTTTTAGTGAGTTCGGTCATCACGGAGCATCGTGGGAGGAAGTGTAGACGTAGATTCTTAAAGCCATTCTGACTCCTGCCAGTCACATTTTCATACAATAAGAAGTTAATTATGTGAATCTGTTTGTTTACATTTTACAGTGTGATATTGATGCCTGTCCTTCTCCTCACTTACCTTTAAGAACATCCTCCGTATTTCATCCTCTGCTTAAAGTCGAACCCTGTTTAACCGTGTAAATCAGTTTGCTAAGTTTCATCACTG
>NW_024582672.1:559167-575084 GCF_018398535.1 Haplochromis burtoni
ACCTTCCAGCCTACAGCAGTCAGCTGACTGACTTCTGCCGTCTTTCCATCGGATGCCCAAGCCACGCCTCCCCCTCGTTTGCTAGCGCTCTGCCCTCTCAGTGTGTTGTTTACATTGTCGCTGCTGAACTGAAGTTTATTCTAAATGTAAAGGAGTTCAAACTTTGACAACATCACTTTGTAGAGAGAGTGCAGGGTGTTCAACATATCTCTGTTTGCAGCATTTTTATTACTGGTTTCTTGATATATTCTTTTTTAAATAGAAGTGGACTCTAATGGTGCCACTGGTTCCACTTGATTTTAATGGGCTAGTCTGTGAAGCTCCCAGTCAGGATTACACATGTTGTGCTATTGTGATATTTTTACCTTTTGGCACAATGACCGATATCAAACTTTTTAATCACGTTTCTGTTTCCAGACACAAGCCTGCTTTGTTTGGCTGATCCATAGGTTTTGGTAATCATGTAATTTGCTCTTTGCTTGATCCATATGAGTTGACTTATCTTACTGATGTATGTTTACTAGGAACTGTAACTACATGTTTAAAAGGGAAACTGTTTGTTTTAGTGAGTTCGGTCATCACGGAGCATCGTGGGAGGAAGTGTAGACATAGATTCTTAAAGCCATTCTGACTCCTGCCAGTCACATTTTCGTACAATAAGAAGTTAATTATGTGAATCTGTTTGTTTACATTTTACAGTGTGATATTGATGCCTGTCCTTCTCCTTACTTACCTTTAAGAACATCCTCCGTATTTCATCCTCTGCTTAAAGTCGAACCCTGTTTAACCGTGTAAATCAGTTTGCTAAGTTTCATCACTGACCGGGTTACTCATGCTCAACACTCATTATGTTACGTTATAGTTATTTTAGTGCCACCATCTGACTGAAAGGGAAACGGTTGTTGTGGAGATCACAGGGAACAAACTTTAATTCCAGATTGAACTGAGTGCAGAGGAAGCCGTTAAAGACAGTCACAGGTGTGTTTTTGTGTTAAATAATCACTGAAATATTTAGAGAACTGCTTCGTATTGATTTCTTTGATCACATTTGTCCATTTCAAAGGACACTTTGGGTTTATCTTTGTGATTGAACTGTATGATGGGCTGCTGGTATTTAATGTTGCCATGATGGGCCAAGCCTGATGTTTAAGAAATCTCAAATAAAATGTGATTTATGCCAATGAGCGATTTGTTTTTTCATTCCTTTTGTGAACTCTGCATCAGTGATATTTCTGAAGTTTTGCTGCTGATGCTTAGCTTTGATATTTCTTGTTGTGCTTTGATGCTGATTGTGAAAAATCCTGCTGAACCTGCCCGCCCCCGCCCCTTCATCCTCACTCGGTTTCAGCAGATGCCGCCCCTCCCTGACTTATTCCTGTTAAAAAGGGCTTTTTCCTTCCTCCTCCTGTCACCAAGCTCTTGCTCGTTGGGGTTTTCTCTGTTATTGTGGGGTCTTTACAGTATAAAGCAGTAATTTTGTTGTGATTTGGAGCTGTAGAAATAAAACTGAAATAAAACAAAATGTTGAAATAATTTGATGTAAAAATGACCAAGTTACCTTCACATCTTTTAGAGTTTTTCACTCAACTCTTGGTACCCCTACAGCTTCTCATGTTCCTTCTTCCTGATATTGCTGTCATTGGGAACCGCTACATCAACTACGGCCGTCTTCTTCTGCTTGTCTACCACCACTATGTCCGGTTGGTTAGCCACCACCATTTTGTCCGTCTGTATCTGGAAGTCCCACAGGATCTTAGCTCGGTCATTCTCCACCACCCTTGGGGGCATCTCCCATTTTGACCTCGGGACTTCCAGGTTATACTCGGCACAGATGTTCCTGTACACTATGCCGGCCACTTGGTTATGGCGTTCCATGTATGCCTTGCCTGCTAGCATCTTGCACCCTGCTGTTATGTGCTGGATTGTCTCTGGGGCATCTTTACACAGCCTGCACCTGGGGTCTTGCCTGGTGTGATAGACCCCAGCCTCTATGGATCTTGTACTCAGAGCTTGTTCTTGTGCTGCCATGATTAGTGCCTCTGTGCTGTCTTTCAGTCCAGCTTTGTCCAGCCACTGGTAGGATTTCTGGATATCAGCCACCTCCTCTATCTGCCGGTGGTACATACCGTGCAGGGGCCTGTCCTTCCATGATGGTTCCTCGTCTCCCTCCTCTTTCTTGGGTTTCTGCTGCCTGAGGTATTCACTGAGCACTTGGTCAGTTGGGGCCATCTTCCCAATGTATTCTTGGATGTTCGTTGTCTCATCCTGGACTGTGGTGCTGACACTCACCAGTCCTTCCTTCTGCTTAGCGTACAGCCTCAGGGTGCTGGACTTGGGGTGAATGCATGCATCAAGACCATGCATGGTCAGTGGCTTCTATCTCCTCCTTTGGCCAGCCTATTACCCCAGCAGGGTACCTGATCACGGGCAGGGCGTACGTGTTGAGCCCGGATCTTGTTCTTACCGTTCAGCTGACTCCTCAGGACTTGCCTGATCCTCTGCAGGTACTTGGTGGATGCAGCTTTCCTAGCGGCCTCTTCATGGTCATATAAGTAAATAAAAACATCTATATATAAACATAAACATAGTAACTACAACCCAAGACTAAAATCTATCCTGTGTATTTGTGTGCGAGTTAGCCAGATTACACAACCAAAGTTTGTGAAAAAGAGTTTACAAAGAGTTCTCAGGCTGTGTCAAAGGAAACACCTACTAACATCACGCACTAACACATACTACCACACAATCCCAATTCAAGAAAGTGGAGACACTGTGTAAATAAAAGCAGAATTTAATAAGAGAAAATATATCAGGTGTGCAACAGCAGCAACATGTCTCAAACAACGTTAAGCAAGCAGCATCTTAGAGGTTCACTGATGTGCAAAAGCACTGCTTAGAGTATCTATAATTTCACATTACACAGAATTATGTTTATGTCCCTACTTATGTTTGTTGCTCGTTGTGTTTTGCACCTACAAAACCTCGTAGACATTGAATTGACCACAAACTCCTCGAGTTCAATGTTATTACATAGCACCGAATCACAACAGTCTAAAAATGCTTTATATTGTAAGGTAATACAATACCTCATAAACACGTGAGCAGTAATCGAGCTTTTCACATATTTATGACCAAAATACCTCCACAAACTCTGAGACTGATAAATGTGCATTCAAAGCAGCATATCTGACCCTCCTCTGTGTAACTCTGTAACATTCGTAGTATAAAGATTCAGGTTTTATCAGATACACTAAAATTAGCGTAAGATAATACGAGTAAGTCTTCCCAAAGCTACAATCATAAAACCGTGTGTACAGTTGGCACTTTCTTCAGCATTAACTGATTTACAGAAAACTCACCTGCTGCAGGCTCAGTTCAGCTTTGACCAGTGTTCCCAGTGTTCTCCCAGAACTCCCAGTGGACAGAAATATCCTTCGTCTTTGCCTCAAACTCTTTGAAGTTATATGTGGTGAAAAAATGACAACGGGCATCATTCGAGACATGTACAGTTTTATTGTTGTGTCACAAACACACTGCAGCTCTTTTACCTCATTAGCATTTTTATTTTGATCATCTGATAAAGTCATACATGCCCGCATAAATATTTGCACTGTTAATATGTATATATTGTCATCACCATGGAATTAAGATGCTCCGTTATGAGATTGGTTTTCTCTTTTTGACCTTTATTCTTCCAGTGGATCAAAGTAAATGGCAACATTGTTACATGGAAAATATGTAGATGAACAGCAAACACACGTAATCATGTCTGAATGCGTCGCAGCCGCCTTATAGCAACACAACTGTTTGTCTGCGATGGCAAAGAAACAAACAGAGGTTTACCTGTAGCTTCAAAATACATCCAAACTCTCTCTCTCACACACACACACACACACACACACACACACACACACACACACACACACACACACACACACACACACACACACACACACACACACAGCAATAAATAAAGAAACACAGGTGTCACAAATGAAGCGGGTAAAAGCCTCGGCCTGGGTTTAAAGTGGCTTTAAAGTCAAACGTGATAACAGTGATGACAGGAAACAAGCAAATCCACGACTACATTATTTATGTGTTGAAAAACAAAACTAAAGGACAAGTCTGCTGTTACGTGTCTACAAATCTGACGAGAAGCCCAAAACCAACAGAGTGTTACTGGGACCATAACCAGACTCTAAAAGGACCCACTGGTTTCTGTTGGAGCGATCAGTTGATCTAATTAGAGCCTGTGGGCTGTTCATTGTCTCTTTAATCACTACCAGAGGTCTCTTCCTGTTGATAGTTCTTCCTTCCGACTGTTACCAACTCGTATGGTTTTTGCTCCAATGTCTATTTTCCGTCCATAATTTGCTAAACGAGCTTGAAGAACACTGAGACCATGAAGCCTGTGATGCCATTTTTCCTAATAAATCAAAGGCAAACTGTCCATTTTCTCACAGACTCAACACTTCATTTTATATTAAAGTCAGTGTTGCAGGCTGGAGGAAATGTTGCTGCATGCATGGCCAATGACAGCTGTGTGCAGCAGAGGAGCAAAAGCAGAGCTGGCGTTGGGTTTTCCTGTAGATTTGTTGACAGTAACAGTCAAAGCTGCGCTTTAAGAGGTGTGAAAACGCTACGAGTAGCTGCAGGTAAGGAAAAGCACCAACATGAAGCACGAGGACATGAGTGCTGCGCCGAAACATTCATCATCACTACTTTCTTTCTCCGTAGACACGGCACACACAGGTGATAGAAACAATGCTCCACACGTGGGAAGGACAGACACGTGGATAAAGTAAGGGCAGATGACAAAAGGTGTGAGCACACAGCCTTTGTGAACAGATGGGCGGGTTGATGTCGGCTGAGTTTCTGATGATACACATTCACACTTTATCTGGCATTAATCTCATGTGTACTGTGGCCGTTCTGCAGCTGGTGCATGTACAGCAGGTTCAGGTGGGCTAACGTGGTAAATGCTTTGAATTATTTCAGCTTCTTTCCAGTCCCAGCTTGACTTTTTGTCATCAACTCCCCTATGTACAAATGTTTACACGAGTTCTTCAAGAAGAGGCCGGTGCGTGAGGCGAAACATCCGAGACGCGCCTTTTCTTTCTAATCCGCCTTTGGTGCATCGTACCTACATCACATCAAAGCAGCCACAGGAAGCGAAACACGAACAAAAATCATCAGGACGGTGAGGGGTGGCTATCTTTGGTCACAATCAGAGCGAACATCTATCGTTAAAGCACAAAAATACGGTTCCAATATCTGACAAACCAAAGAAGAAGAAAGAAAAACTCCAGTGATGAGCAGGGACAGAGGGCGGTTCGATCTGAGGAAGTGTACGTCACCAAAAGCTTCAGTGGAAAATGTAGATCAGTGGAAGCAGCTGCTCAGCTAAGGTTTTCATCCTCCTCCTCATCCTCGGTGTCCTCACAGTAGCGCTGGAGCAGTCGGTGCAGGTGCTGCTGCAGCGCATCAGGCTGCAGGGCATCTGCGGTGTTGTCCAGGCGCTCTAGGTGCACATGCTTCCCCTGAGCATCCCTCACCACGGTCCTCTTCTGGCTGCGTGAATTACGCATCTGGCTTCTGCAGGAACAGGAAACAGTAGTAGTTCATCCAGGATCACAGTAAGTGGCTGCAGACTGCCAGGCTCCACGTTTGTTTCATAAAGAACAATAAATGCATCACCTTCATTTCCATGTTAATTAATCATATCGCACCACATGATGCATCATGCTTTAACTGTTGTTTAAATGTTTGCATCAGGATTTGAAATGTTTTTCTGATATTTCAGATTTCCATCTAAACAAACTCAGAATCATTGTGTTGTTTCCTAAATCCCTAATAATTTTAACTGTATTGCATCTATACTCGTGTGGTTACATGGTGTTGTCACATCTAAAAGGATGCTGGTTTGAGTCCAGCTGGAGGCTTTGTTGTTGGATCAAATCAAACGTGGCGACGCCCTTTTAAAAGAATGATGTCACACATCATGTGGACTGAAATGAAAAACAAGTTCACTCTTATATTCACAGCCTGTTCTCTCTCTAGCCCGCTGGAACAAAACGTGGCTGAAACAAGCATCAGAAACCAGCAGAGCATAAGCAAACATTAGCATATGCTGCTGTCACTTTGCTGTATTACTCACTGGTTGTACCAGTAATGGCACCATTGTTTCATACCAGGAATGCCAGTAATGTGAAATATGTGTGTCTGCATCTATTATTGCTACACTGCACATCTCAGGATCTGATGAAAACAACAGAAGTTGTATAAATAATGTGCGCAGGTGTCTCTTTTCTCCCTCACAGACAGTAAAGGTTAGGACAGTCACAGTGTGGTCACACAGCACACTCATGCAGTCCAACCTTTTAACCACAGAACCGTCATCCTGTACAATCTCTTTCTCTACTATATGCGGCATTAGCACTTTTCCAAATCCTCCAGCGTAACTCATTGCCTGGAGGGGAAGAATGAGGAAAGACAGATCAAATGCTAGAAAGGTTTTCTCAGCGCAGTGATAAAATGCCTGCATTACACCACGAGTGTCCTTTCATCCTCGACACGTCTAAAAACAAATATTATTCCCGAGCTGAAATCTTACTGACCTTCTCAAAGTCCTCTCTGGCTGAAGGCAGGTCTGCAGCCAGCGACGGGTCTCCTGTGTGCTTCTCCATCCTCTCGCCTCTCACCACAGTTGTCTTGACAACCTTGCTGACCTTTCTGCCCTGCACTGGCTCCACTTCAAACTTTGACGCTGTGGCAGCGCTCAGAGCTGAGGACTCTGAAAAGGTCAGCTGGGAAGGAAATACGATGTCATGGTTACTTTGAATAACAGAGGACTGAACTACAGCGAAGACGTGCCTGCAGTTAACTGGATTTACAGTTAACTGGATTTACAGTTAACTGGATTTACAGTTAACTGGATTTACAGTTAACTGGATTTACAGTTAACTGGCTCACCCAAACACATCGGAGAGAAAGCGAGACCATCAGAGACGTTAACTTGGGGTGAATGTCTTCCCCGAGGACATCAGGCATGCAGACTGATCTACCTGAGCTGCAGCCAGACCCTCCACTGCAGCCGGCGTCCAGTTGGGTTCAGGCTTAAAACCGTCACAGCTGCATCAGGAGGCCCTGAATGATCCCTTGGTTGAGTTTGTTAGACTAAGCAGTTTGTCTTCGCTCAGTCTCAGTGTGTATATGCAGCACTTCTGTATTTAATATTAGCAGCACTCTCTCCCTGCACTTCACCTCTCTGCTCGCTTCTCTTTCCCCTCACCTGCAACAGGTTGCAGCACTTTGAGGCAAAAAATTAATTGACTCTCGACTGCAGCAAAATAACTCTCCTCATTACCGGATATAAAACACAAAGCAACAGTAGGATTAGCAGACGTCAGAGGCTCTCACCTCCTTCTGATCGCCTCCACTGTGAAGCACAGTTCTCTTCACCACCTTTGAAACAGCATCTCCCTCCTCTATCTGGACCGACTCCTGGTGAGAGCCTTCGATGGTCACTTCCTGTGTCTCCATGCCGTCTGGAGACACATATTTACGAATGACCTTCCGCGTGACCTGTTGGAGAGGAAAGTCACTGTAAAGGTTTTCTGTATGAAGGACCAGGTTTTAAGTGTAATACAGATTTCAGTGTTGAATCTTCCTCACTTTCTTGACCACCATGTTGCCATCTTCATCGATGTACTTCTCTTCTGTCAGGGTCTGCAGGGGGATGTCTGGCAGGTTATCGGCCTGCAAAAGACACAAAACGCTTGCTGTCGGTTCACACCTTCACTCACATTACGCACAATCTACAGACGTCAAAGAACATTTTGCAATCAATCCAACGGTAATTAATAATAGTCAGCTCCAACAGATCTCTGTATTTCAAGTCCGTCTGAAAACTGACGATTGCTGAATACCAGCGTCATTATGGGTCCATTCAGGTTATACACAGTGCAGCTTTCCTTTTTCAATGCACAAGTATCACTTCCAGTAACAAAAGAAAAAAACCCCTAATGGTGACGTGACAACATGTGTAGAACAAAGTGTAGAAATACAAATTTATCTTAAAAAACAAGCAAAAAAACCAAAAATGTGAATCTAAAGTCAATGAAATTGTAAAGGACCAAAGTTTCTAGCTGACTCTCTGAAATATGACTTTCTGCATTGGAGGAAAATGAATTTGAGCCGAGTGTATTATACAGGATTAATCTGAAAAGCTCAGGCTGAAAAAGGAGCAGCAAAACGATCCACTAAACCTTCAACAGGCCACAGGCGCACTGCACTGCACGCAGTCATGCTCGTTTACCTGAATGATTACTCTGCGTCGGACCACCCTGGTGGTCAGTACATCCTCCTCTGAGCTATCAGAGGACAGCATCCCTAGCTCCTCAGCTATCTCCTGCACATAACCAGCATGGGTCAACATAGCATGGGTCTAAACAGTGTCTACAGTTAACTTCTGAAGCCACAGGTCTCTGTGCAATGCTGTGAAAAACTGAGTACACTGTTACTGCTTCCACAGGAATCAAGAGGGTAAGTAGCAGGTTCTGCTAATCAAATGCATGTGAGCAGAAGTCTACAGCATTCAGGTGAGCATCAACACAAGCAATGAACTCAGCAATGAACTGCCCAGATTGTTGGCCAGAAGTTGTTGCTGTCCATCAATCTGACGTCCAAACAAGTCAAAGTGGAAACATTGTTAGCAGGAGTTAGAGTAGAGGCGATGAGCTGCACTTGGCCTGGGTACGTGCAGTCAGTGTAGGGAAGTCCTGAATCCCAGAGTCAAATGAAAGGCCACCTGTACCGAAGACACTACCACTACTGAAGAACAAAGGGGGGTCTGAAGTACTCCCACAGATCTGCAACAGAACGGCTAAAAAATAAAAGACTCAAGCTGGGGTAGTAGTCCAAAGACCAGAACTCAACTCTTTACCTTAAGAGAGCTGTGCATAAACAAAAGCATAACTGCACTGCCCCATATGACTGTATCCTTCATAGCTAAAGGAAATTCTTTTTGCATATATTTAAGGGGGGGATTATCTGTACATGTGAGTGGGATGAACTGCAACAGGCAGAAATCAAAGCAAACAGGTGCAAATGTCTCAGACTGTTAAAGATTCCTTACAGCAGCTCATGCATTTCATCAACAGTTTGAGATACTGCAAACAAACAAACCCCAAACAGCACACTGGTGTGAGGAAGAAGTGTTTGTGTTATGACATTTGCAATATTTCTAATATTTATGCACACAAAAGCATTTTCAGTGTCTTTTAGTCTCCAAAGTACCGACTGCTTGTTTGTCTCTTGATTTAGGAATGCAGATCCACAGCACTGTGCTCATGCTCAACCTCTTACCCGTCCCAGGAAGTCATCATCGTCATAGTATTCTGCCTGATCTCTGGAAGGGAGCTCCTCCAGTACGGGGAGCCCACTGTCTGTCTGATATGCCTCTACATCATAAGCAAATTCAGGAAGACTTTCGCTGCTGGTAGAGAAGAGATTTCTATCTTCTGCCCGCAAGAAGAGCTGGTTTGCTTGAGTAGCACGCTGAAGGCCAGTATCAAGACTACTCCCAGGTACTGGTGAAGGGGGTTCAGAGATATGATAGGTAATCACATCTTCTGGTTCCGAAAAGTCAGAGAAGGCTTGTCTGCAGTCAAAGAACTCCATATCTGAATCAGAGTGCTGTGGAGATTCAGAGCCCTTGAAGTGCTGCTTTACTGGGACATTCGGTTTACCTAATTCAGATTCGGACGCTTGTTTCTCTCTAGTTCCTGTGAGGACCTTCTTAAAGTCTGGTGAAAAGTCTTCGGTGTCTCCAAGGGTTTCAGACTCTTTCTTAGTCAGAGCTTGGCTCTCAAGCTTAGCTGACATAGAGTCGCTGCACACTGACAACAGGAGGCTCCTGTCATTCAAGGACACTTGGCTACAGTCAGGAGCTCTCAGATGTTCTGGAAGCATTGCCTGGTAATCTCGATCAGGAGTTGGCGAGGGTGAAAAGTGCTCACTAGATTGTGCTTCCTTCAGGGACAGCTCCCACTCAGAGCACCTGTGGGATGCAAATGAAGCCTTCTCACGTGAAGGCAGAATTGGAGTAACAGCTCTGTGAGTTGTGTATGTGCTGTGTTCAGGTAGCTGTAGAGGGACTGATGCCATCAGCTTGTCTTCACCAAAGAGCACACCTATGTTACTGCTCTGCTGTGTTATTGTTGTAGCAGACTGAAGCTGTGTGTCATCGTCTGTTTGAAACCGTGTTTCCTTTGATGTCTCAGGAGCCTGGAAGTGAAATTTCAACATTATCTCAGTAGCTAACTAAGGATACCAGAGGGTGAGCTTTAACCAAGCAGACAAAGCCTTTTTTAATCCAGAAAAACAAAGCAAGTTTAGTCTGAGTTTAGGGAAATAGGTTTACTGCTTAGAAACGTGCAACAGACTGCAAAAAGTGCCCCTCAATAAACAACCGTCTGTCATCAGACAAATGAACTGAAGGGAATAATTAGTAGCTCACGACACATCCCCAGCATTAATGCACTCCATGTTGTTGTTAGTTCAGCAATGTATTTTCCTTTTTTTGTCACACAGTTACACTTTTTTATGTCCAAGTGACATAAAAGGTTACGTTAATGAAAACTAGTTACTCTCTGCTGGATTTCATGCTTTCAGTCTTACCCTTTGAGAGGCTAGCTTGGTCTTTAGATCATCAACACTAACAGGCTGGGTCTTCTTCTGCTTTCCTTCACCATCATTAACATGTGAGTCTTCCTCACAGACGGTGGTTTGTAAAGTTGAGAAGCTTCCAACCTGGGATCCGGGCTCCATCCATTCTTTGTATGACTGAAATTCTGGTTGTAATTCTTTCATTTCTTGCCACTTAGGATGTTCTTCACCAGACTTATCCCCAATTTGAATTACTAACGGTGACATCGCTGTTGGGCTTTTGATAAGTAACGATGAAGATGGACCAGAGTCTAATTCCTCCTCTGATTCCGCAGTTTCAGGGCTCAAAGGTCGCGAAATATCATTAATCCAACAATCAACAGGCAAGGCCACAAACTCAGAGTCTGATGCAAAAGAAACCGGAGAAGATGATCTATCTACTGGAGTAGCATTCATAAAATAAGACGACAATATTCTCATAAATTCAGGTACTGGTGAGTCAGGTAACAGTTGTTCAAACTCACCGAGAGACGACACAGATTCAGGTGAGGATGGTCTGTCACTACCAGGAACTTTTGATGATTTGACAATCAACTCGTACTCTGAGTCTGAACTCTGTGATTCAGTTGACGATGACTCACAAATAGTGCTGTAAGCCTCCAACGACTCTGTAAACTGAGGGATGGGAGAGTCTGGAGACAGCGGCCTGTTCTCATTGAACTCTGGCATTGATTCTGGAGATGATGCTCTTTTGTCAGCCATGTGTACGGCAGATTCAAATGACACAGGTATGTATTCAGAGGACTCAGAGGATAGTGGCCTGTCTGTCTCGTTTTGATCATCAAACAGTGGAACTTCCACAGATGATGGTCTGCATTCTACAAAGTCAAAGTCTAAATTCAGTGGCATATGATCTGAACCCAATGCTAAAGGTGACGATGATGATCTGGGAAACATTACACATTCTGACAATGCCACTGTAAATTCTGGTACTGGAGAATCTGGTGAAAGTGGTCTGAACTGACTGACTGATGTCACAGGTCCTGGTGATGGTGCTCTTGCATCTAACACCATGACTGCATTGGGGGACATGGAGGATTCTGGTGAACCTTCATCCTGTGTTTCTGCCTCAGGCAATTCAAATATAGACTTTCCCTGTCTGTATGGAAGTGCTCGTGAAGAGAAAATGTGTTCAGTCATAGGTGGAAGTGACTCTGCCTCCTCTGAATTTTTATCCTTTTCTGTCCGATTTTCGTCATCTGTTTCACTTCTCTCGTAGTCCATTGTGCTGTCAACAAACTGTGTAAACCTTTTTTTACTATGCAAAGTTTCTCTGGCACACTGAAGATGACTTGCTTGAGAACTTGGACTCCATTGCTCAGCATCATCAGCGAGATTATACTCAGTTACCATAATTAGTGATTCTTTAGGGTCAGGTGGGTCTTTTGATTCATTTAAAGATGATCTGGATGCAAGTATTTCCTCCATATCTAATACTAAAGATTCAGGTGATGTTGTTCTTTCTCCCGTACAGAATGGAGCTGAAGCCTGGGATAAACTGTCAGAATCTGAAAAGTCTAATGGTGACATGTTTCTCACACACGTGAAAGTTTCCACAAAACTCTTTGTGAAATCGGGCACTGGTGATTCAGACCCCAGGAGTTCGTCATATGATCTTTCGGACTGCGCTGACAATGCTCTCTTGGTAGTGACTCTTGCGTTAAATGGAGAATATGTCAGATCACAGTCCAGATCTGAAAACAATGATGATAATGATTCAGAGGATGAGCTGCCATAAAGTGTTCCTGCTGCTGGAGCCTCAAAAACATTTTGTGCAAACCAAGGGAGAGGTGAGTCTGGAGAAAGCTTCTTGTGTTCATCAAATGACTGAGTAGATTCTGGAGATGCTGATCTAATGTTTCCAAGTAGCACTAATGTCCCAGGAGACATGGGCCTGTATTCTGGTATAGATTCAACAGAGAGCGGCCTTTCTTCTGTTTCTGATTCTACTGATTCAGGAGAATCTGGTCTGTTCTCAACACAGAAAATTGTGGACATCAAAAAGTCCCTCACAGCGTACTCGACATCTGATTCGATGGATTCAGGAGAGGATGAGCGATACCCAACATTTACAATGACGTGTTCTGGCATTCCTGGTGTGTAATCGGGTATTGGCGAGTCTGGTGACTGCACTTGGTACTCATCTCCAGATGCTACCGAGCCAGGTGAAGAGCATCTCATGTCATGAACTAGTGAGCTTAAACTTATAAAAATATATTCATCGTCCGAACATGTTGACTCATGAGATGCCGATCTTTGTACAAAGACATTTTTGGGTACTCTAAACAGTGTTTTCACAAAGTCAGGTACAGGTGAATCAGGTGAAAGTTTATCTGATGATAGAGATTCAGGAGAAAGTGGTTTACCAAGTGTTGGGAGGTCTATTTTTAGGTCTGAAAGCACTGACTCAGGGGACATGGACCTTAAAGCACTGTGAGACTCACGAGGTAACTGAATGGGTGAGGCAGGTGAAAGGGGTTTACAATGATCTTCTGACTGAGTTGAATCAGGAGATTCTGCCCTGTCCTCAAACATCTGTAAAATCAGAGGAGCATATTCTGTTTCTGAAGCCACCGATTCAAGTGACGATGACCCGTGAGCTTTGAACTCAACATTAGTTTCTGGCAAACCCCGTCTGAAGTCAGGTACAGGGGAATCAGGAGAAAGACTTGTGTATTTGCTCACAGATGGTAAGGATTCTGGAGATGAATGCTGGCCTTCTGGGACCATAAGAGAATATAACTCTGTTTCAAAATCAGATAACACAGATTGAGGTGAACAAGACCTGAAGTCTGTATATGATATTGATGATTCTAGATCTGGTCCAAATTCAGGAATTGGTGAGTCTAGTAAAAGTTTAAACTCTGATGCAGCTGATTCAGAAGATTCGGCTCTGTCCTTAAAAAGCCCTGTGGCACACAAATCTCTCTCTGAATCTTCATCTGAATATACTGATATGGGTGATAAGGGCCAGTATTTGACTTCTAATATAGTGGTGTACTGGGATAGTGGAGAGTCAGGAGACAAACATCTGAGGTCAGACACATCTGATTGGCAGGAGTCTGGTCTGTCCTTAACATCAAACATCTGTGAAATCAAAGGAGCATATTCTATTTCTGAAGTTACCGATTCAGGTGATGACAACCTGTGACCACTGGCATCAACACAAGAAAGAGTGGAATTTGGTAAATGACCTGATTTGTTTAGAGAGCCACTTGATTCAGGAGAAGATGATGTGACATTTGCCATTAGTGATACAGGTGAGGAAATTCTATACTCTGATATAGAGTCAAAGGTCAAAGGTTTCTCTTCAGTTTCTGATTCTAATGATTCTACAACAACTGGCCTATCTTCAGTATCAAGTAAGCGGTTAGCTAAAGATGAATACTTAACATCAGACATAACTGTTGATCTAAACTCAACAAATGATGGGTAACGTTCAGCTACTCCTGACATGACCTGAGGTTCAGATGAATCTGGTGATTGAGTTTGACTTTCGTCTCTAGATATGCCTGAATCAGGCGATGGAAGTCGGTGTTCATCTGTCATTGATACAAATCGACCTTCTTCAAATTCTAAATCAGAAAAACAAACAGATTCAGTTGAACTGGACCTGCATTCAGCATTCGAAACACTTGGGGGGTGAAATATAAAATGTTTGAATTCAGGTATAGGTGAATCAGGGGAAAGTGTCCTAAATTCATTTTCAGAATCTGGTGTAAGTGATCCCCCCTTCACCTCAAAAAATTGCATGTCCAAAACTTCTAAGTCATTGTCCAGCATGAAAAATGTAGGTGATGATGACCTGCTTCCAAAAACTAACACACCTTCTTCTATATCTGGGTTGAATGGTGGTGGTAGAGGAGAGTCTGGAGATAGAGGCCTAAACTCATTAATGGATGCCCTTGAGTCAGGAGACCATCTTCTTATTTCTGTCACTAAGTCTTCAGGTGACATGGGCCTATATTCCATGACTGACTCTGGTGAAAGTGGCCGCAATTCAGTTTCTGAAATGAAAGACCCTGGACTGCCAAGGATGCAGGACTCAGCAGGACTAAACTCTGATGAAACTGAAGGTTCAAAAAATAAAGCAGAAAATTCCTTCTCTTCCACATCTGAATCGAGTTGAATACATTCTACATTGGTCCCAGTATCATCAACTATTTCAGCTCTGTTTACAAAACTTTCTCCTACATAATGAGGATCATACAGCTGACATATCATCTGGTGTGCCCTAAATGTTTCATCAGCTGCTGACATCTTGTCTTCAAGATTGGAAGCTGAGTCTGTTCTCTCATCTGTGAAGACCACTGAAGTTGAGAAGCCATATTCAGTATGTGAAAGCAATGACTCTGGTTTGGAGGACCTATATCCAAAGGCAGCTGTGTGCAATTCAGGTACAACAGGTCTGAAATCTTGTAAGGGTGAATCAGGTAAAAATGGAGTGCTTCCATCTGCAGATATTACAGAAACATGTGATAAAGGCCTCCTTTTGTTGTGGTCTGATCCATCAGTTGACACAGCTGATTCTGGTAAAGATGAGTGACACTCTGAAATGTTAGAAAAGTAAGGGAAAATCGGAGGAACTGGGGAATCCGAGCAGATGCCTTTCAAAGAATCTGGAGAATCTGTAATTTCCTCCAGCAATAAAGACCTGTTTTCTGACTTAGAATCAGGTGACAATGGTCTGTCCTCTGAATCCTCCAGAACATACTCAGTTTTTGTTCCAGCATACTCAAAAAACCCAGTTTTACTTGTCTCTCCGACATAGTGATGATCATGTATTTGAGAACTTAGCTTCCAAAATTCAGGACCATAAACAAGTTTATAGATGGGCACTTTAACCTTCTTTAAGGACTTACCACTACCAGCAGTCTCTGTAAACTCTGTGATTCCTGATTTAGGAGATTTGGGTGTGTGTTCAGTACAAGTTATGTCTACACTTGATTGTTGAAGCTCAGAATTTGAAATTAGTGACTTAGAAAGTAGTAATTTATGATCACTAAATGAAATTGATTCAGTAAGACCTGTTTCAAATGTCGGCATTGGAAAGTAACCACTCTCTTCTCCAGAAATTTCAGAATAAAGAGATGAAGGTCGAACTGCAGAGCAAAATGATAGAGCTGAGTACTCATTCCTTGACGAAAGCAAAACGGGTGATAAGGGTTTTCCAAGAGTAGCTGTAAGCG
>NW_024582672.1:601962-603181 GCF_018398535.1 Haplochromis burtoni
TTTCTACGTAGCACTCATAAGTCTTATTCTCATGTATATATCTCATGCACATATCTTTCTTTCTACATAGCACTTTAATTCTTATTGTTTGCACTGAAGCACCGCAGCAATTTCCTAATGTTGTAAACCTCAACATCTGGCAATAAACCCCATTCTGATTCTGATTCTGATTCTGATTAGTCTTAGTTTGTCATTTAGCTTAGTGCGAGTTAGTTTGGAGGGCGGGTTTGCGCCTTTGTTCTGTTTGAAAATGTTTCTTTTTTGTTTCTTTAGTTTCCGTGTTAGTCTTTATTACTTATTATTTTATTTATGGCAAACACTAGAGTAAGATGTATGAAAATCAGTATAGGTGTTACAATATAAACACAACCTTTTTAAACCAGTTCCCCGACGGGGTTGTAGAAACCCTGTGTTGTACAGCACCAAATCATACCGTAAATGAACACAGAATATTTACAATTTCATGCTGTTTTAGTTCGTTTACCAACTACACACATTTTATTCAGTTAGATTTAATTTTGTTAAAGGGTGAGGGGATATTATAACTAAAACCTTTCTTCACATGTAGTATCTGTTTTAGGCTTAGAGCCTATCATCACTCTGACTGCAGAGCCTTCAGCAGCACACTCATATATTTCAGTCTGTCTGCACAGTTTTGTCTCTCTGTGGATTAAAGAAAAGCTAAAGTAACCTTCTTATTTAAAGCCATTAAACATGTATTTTGTGCCATGAATCCACCTTGGAACAAGAACATAAAATGACCGTGATATTCACGCCCATGATAAGTCCATGCACACTGCTGACCACAGCTGTTTATGCAAAAACAAACAAATATTTCACAGGGCTTTAACATGACACCACACACTATCCACAGTGTTAAAGACAGTTACTATTAATCTTTGAGTGCTTAGAATTATATTTAGGACACCAAATATGAAAATAATTTGGATTTCATTTAAGTTGAGGGAGTTGATCAGTGGGACATTAGTACATAATATGCAATGTTCCCTCTAAGCTGCGCGTGTGCAGTTGTGCACTGCTGGCAGGTCTCTGCACACAGAAAACAATCGAACCTTAAGTTAAAATGAAAACTTTAACAATTCTGTTCTGCAGTGTTAGTCAGTGACCGGCTGCTCCCGTATGGGATCAGAATGAGGCCACCTTATCCCGTAGTCCAGCCAATCACGCGATTCACATTCGTATATACGCAGCTAATCAA
>NW_024582672.1:603513-635484 GCF_018398535.1 Haplochromis burtoni
ACCATGTCGACCAATCAAAAAATGATATGGCAACATGACATTTAGTGGTTTAGGGAGGGGGAAGTTTTAGGAGTGACGGCGGTGTTTGAGATGCGATTGCCAAGTTTAGCACAAATCTTGTGTAGTGAGTGTGTAGTGAGTGTGTAGTTAGTGTGTAGTGTAGTCAGTAGTTTTGTTGTGTGTGTCAGAACAATGGTTTACAGGTGTTACAGCAGTGATACATCTGCTGCTGTCAGGCCTGCAGGTATCAGGCTGATGTTCTCCTTCATCTCATAGTGGACAGGAATGATTTTTTGGAGCGGCACAAATAATTTGTGTGGCATCAGATTTGATGCAGAACAGCTGATTGTTCTGTAAATAGTTTGAAATGTTTATTTAAAAAACACTTTGGCTGCATTTTCAGGTAAACAGCTGCAAAAAAACTCTGTTTGCATAACTCAGTTACTTATTTGAAGAAGTAAGTATATAATTAATTACCCAGCTTTGGTCATTATTTACTGTACTTGCAGACAGAGTTACAGACTCTCTCCCAGACCACAGACTCATAATACAAGTCAGAGCAAAAAAATAAATAAATAAAAATAAAAAAGAAAATGTTTTTAAAATTGGAGTTCAAGTTATTTCTACTTCCAATAGTGTTAACATGCTACAGGTCACGAAATAGATTTGTTTAAATTTTCATTGTAAGTGGACTAAAGCAGTTAATTAAAAGTAGTCTAACATAAATGCTGTAATTTGATTACTTTAATAAACATGTAACTTGGATGCTGGCGTGACCACAGTGCACACGTCTGCAGTTGCTCACAGTGCGACGCTCAGGGAGTTTGTGTGTTCAGACACGTGAAACATTAGAGGGAACATTGACAATATGTGTTATTGCAACACGGTCTAGAGTTACAAGCAACCAGAGGACTTTCCATGTTAAACTACTGAAACCAGCACGCAGCTTTTACTCATAAAGACACACGACCGCCAGCAGCATCGGCGCGCCATCCTTACCTTGCAGTATGATGGAAGTGTGATGTTGAGATTGCATATAGCATTTTGTGCAAGTGACCTGTAGTTCCTGGGTTCTTTCATAAATGACAAGCGGCCACACGGCTCCTGAGTGTTGTCTCTGATCTGCCAAAGCCAAGCGGGTCAACGTTAGCCAGCTGCTCATTGCTAAACCGATTCCATGTTATACGAAGAACATTGGCTGACACTTGCAGCACTTGCTCAGAAGAAATAAACGATGACTCACTTTGATGAAGAGTGCTAACCGGTTCTCCTTAAAGGCGTAAAAGCTGAAGAGGTGATGTTGGCCGCTTTTCGTGAGGGGAACAAGGTTACCAAAGCAGTCTGCATAGATAGGTTTGCCTTCCAGGACCTAGTAAAGGTAACACATGCATACATGATGGAATAATCACGCCTGACATCTTACATGTTTACATCCTTCTTTAGATATTTCTTCTTCTTAGACTGGAGTCGACCGCTCAAAGGTTTTTTATTTTATTGGGGTGTCATTCCCGAACTCTGTCTTGTATAACTTGGTGTTAGACTCCCTCCGCTCTCCTTTCTCACCTCTACATCTCGGCTGCGCGCCACCTCGGCGAAGTTCTCCTGCTGTTCCAGTGTTTTATCAATCTTGTCATCAGTCATGCAAAAGCAGCGCAATCGGGCCTCAATCGGGTCGTGGGTCTTGGCGAAGATGACGAACTTGGCCATGTAAGGGACACAGATGATTTCCCGATACACCTGAGTGGAGAAGTTGACCGATTCCTGGACTTGCCGACAGTCTATGAGCCAGAACCTAGAAATCAGAAGAGGGTTAGGAGTTAGGAGCGAGCTGGTGTCTGTGGCTGATATTTGGTTCAGCTGGTTTACCTGGCAGACACGTTGGTGGTAAAGGACACGCAGTCATTAATAAAAGTTAACGGAGTAGTTCCTGTTATATCCTCCCACTGGGCTGGCGTTGTTCCACCTGCGTGACATGAAATGTTAGAATGTGGAGACGCGTCTCAGCTTCACCCGTTAAGATTTGAACTTTTCTACGGCTTCTCTAACCCGTGATGCTACAAAGCAATCGTAGGGTGGGTGTGTCCCCTCCAAAGCCGTTGAGGACGGGGTCGGAGTTGCTCTTGGGGACAGGGATTGTCATGGTGATGGGTTTATGAAATTTCCTCCTGCGCGGCTCCAGAGTGACAATGGGACTGAAGCTGGCCTTGTTCCCCAGGAGCTTCCTCACGACATCTATGCTCACTGGCTGGGCCTGCGAGACAAGAGGAAAGCCTGGCTGTGAGGCAACTGTACGCAGACAGCACATGTGCTTTATCCACCTCTTTTGAGTCCATTTAGTAAAGACATCGACATGAATCACAGCAACTTAAGAAGGTTGAGTCTGTTTTGTTTCCATGGTTTAAAACTAAAGCTCTGAATATTAAGAACAACATAATGACAGCAAAACAGAGAACATATAAAAGCTAACCACACTCTGTTTACCTGCAGTCCAACCCTGATCCTCTTGGTCAGCGCCCCCTCAGGAAAAACTGCCTGAACTTGTGGTACAACGGTGCTGCTGAGGATGCCTCCTTCAGGACCGATCAGATTGCTGTCTTGCTTGATGCGTGACACCACAGCAAAGTATTGTGGGAAATCTCTAGTGATGATACGGCAAATGCGTTTCCTCTCCAGCTCTTCGGGAGTTTCCAGTTCTGCAGAAGGTGAGACAGAAAAGACGTGATCAGGCCTTTATCGTTTGACGCCGCGGTGTCGTCAGCCAGTGTCGGAGACTGACCCTCGTCCATGCCGTTGAGTATCTGGTTGAGCTCCTCTTGAGTGTGTTCACAGTGATGCTCCTTCCAGCTCTCTCCTGTTTCGCTCCTCAGAATCACCAGCTCGCGCTCCTTCCCTCGGAGGGCAGCGAAGTGAGGGATCTCCACAATGACAGGACTGGAGGAACAAGATACGCTGGGTAAGTCCAAGTAAAACTAAGCGCGTGGTGTGATGGAATATAACGGGTAAGAGTGCATTTGTGCATGTAGTGAGGTAAGTCTCCTGTTCTTTGACTGTTCATCTTTGTATCTGGATACGAGCCCGACTGTACCTGTGCAGACACAGAGGGTGCATCGCTCCTCTTGCTCTGGCTTCACTGCTATGTAAATTACAGTTTATTTTTTCTGCAGCTGATGTGTTGACACGTGGTGATAAAGAGCATCTCAGATAAACATGTAGAGCTGTGCTGGATAAAAGCATCTGCACCAGCAAATCTCAGGTGGATTCACTTGAATCACAACATTCAAGTTGATTTATGATCAGTGTGTCGTCCATTTGTAATAGTTAGAAAACGTCACTCTGACACTTACCTGATGAGCACAATCACCAACTAGTTACAACGAGTATCTACAAGAAGCGTCCTGCAGGCCAACATCGGGACAAACACATATTTCTATGTGATATTTATATGGTTACCTGGCCTGTAGTATTTGTTTATGTTTCACTCTAAATACTGTTGATGTTATTTACTTTGACCACTCAGGCAGGAGAAACACATCAATTTAAAATATAGTGAAAAGGCCAAATATTGCCTGGTGACATCATGTGATTTCTTATAAACTCTAAATAAAAACCATACAGAGCCGATCACTGACGCGTGCACTCATATTCTCCTGCTTCCCTTCGACTTACAGGCCACACAACCATTTAAATTTCACACATAAGTGAGAGACAAATCTTCCCCCGAGAATGAGAAGAAAGAAAAAGGGAAACGGCAAAGCAGGAAGGAGAGAAGTGACAAGCAGTGGCTGTTAGCACGGACACTAAATGAAGTGGATTATGCAGCATTAGCACAAACACGACAGCACAGTAACAAAGAAACTGGCATCCATGGATTGTTTCATATGCAAAACCACAGACTGGTTTCCACCCTACCCAAGAAATCTGGTCCCCGGTGGACCAAGCTGGAGGATTCGGGTAACCAAACTCTCTCCCTCATTTAGAGGTGGGGGGGCACTGGGGAGGTGGAGTTTACTGTGATTGACCGAGCGTCCGTATGCAGCAGTGAGGAAGAAAGAGCACACACAATGTTTGGGTTGAGCGCCGATTTTCTCTTAGCTGCACAGTCAGGACGTCCAATAGAGCATCACGAAGAAATGACAAATAAAAACATACAACATTTACCCCAAAGCTGCGCTTATATTTATACTCAAGTCCTTCTTTTCATAATAAAGAAGACTGACTTTGTAGTTCTTTACATTTCCATAACACACACTGTGTTGGTCACTGAAGAAGTCCTCTGATAAAGCCAGTTTGAATCTGTTAGACTATTATTCTGCATTTTTATTCAAATTAAATCTGTTTTTTTGAAATGAGCTCATCATTGTGGCCGTGTGGGGCTAGTTTCACTGCAGAGCTGCAGAAACATTTCACATCACAGCAAAAACTTCTGTCGTCTGCAGCAAATCTGTAACTGTGACCATCTCAAACGTTACCAGCAGAGGGCAGAGTTTCAGTCCACATATCAAACCAATCATGGTGCGAGACACTGCAGCTGGAGTTAATCAGAAAAGCTGCTTCATCAAGTGTTAGGGAGAAAGGTTAGAAAGAGTCGCGCTGCAGCTGTTATGAAAGTAAACAGGCCATGCTGGCAGACCGCTGGCACTGGGAGGAAGCGAGAGCAAATACAGAGACAGTCTGAGTCAGGCAGAGGCTGGCAAATTAATCTGAAAGAAAAAGGGCAGCACTTTGTAACCTTTGCATTTATACGGGATACAAATTAATAACAGGATAGATGTTCAAAGGAAAGAAGCACTTTTCGTCCTGCCTGGAAACTTATTGCCATAAAATATTCAAAGCTACTAGCAAATAATATTATATCATCTGTATGTGTAAGGCGCCTTGAGGCATTTGTTGGCATTTGGTGCCATAAATAGACTTTAAGTGTTAACCTCCACACATCCAGAAGCTTCTACAATCATTAGTCCTGTCTTACCCAAGGAACTGGGCTCCAGAGGGTCCCACCTCGATGAGCCTGCTGGCCAGACCCTCCCCCTCAACCATCGGGGGCATGGTGGCCAGACGGTGCCTCTTCACCAGTCGGCACGTCACTCTCGTCGGGGCGCTGCACTTCCTCGGCGGGATGATGATGCGGAGGCCGTTGTGTCGACAGCCGCGCATGGCTCCGCCCCTGGCGTCTACCATGAAGCTGACCAGGAAGCTGAGAGGAAGCAGGAGATACATGCACGAATGAGACGCCAATATTATCCAGTTCAGTCTAATTCAGCTCCATTAAGTGGTGAGAAAGCAGACAGCAAAGCTTTGTTTGGTTTGAACAGTTTGTAAGATGCACACTTACACGAAGGACCACAGCTGTTTACTTGCTCGAGTTTTTGAACACAAGCAACAGTTAAGTCGTTAACTACGTATTTGAAGGCCCCGTTAAGACTCAAGAAAGCACGAGATATGAGGACTAAGGAAGATCCTGTCGGCGTGTTGGCCTAGGACACTTTTGTTCATCAAACTTCTCTAAAGAAGCAAACACACTTTCTTCATGAACTATATTTATTTATGGTTTTTTCTAAGTGAGCTTATTTGTCTTGGACCGTGTAGCAACAACAGCACAACTATAGCATAGTCTTAACTTTAGTGAACTGATTCAGCGAGGTCAGTAATAGGAAACTTAAGCTAGCTCACATCACGTAGCATTAGCCAATCTATGCTCGTGGAAACAGCAGACCAGAACAATGCGTTTTCTTTGCTATGTTTAATCTTCAAATAGAGATGTTACAAAAAAGGATAGCTGCACTTTAACATAGACTACTTATTACCACGAACAACTCTATGATTGTAGCATGGTAGCTAACGTTCGCTCAACCTTCGGTTTTCTGTTTTCTCAACACTGAATGGACGAGGGCTGCTCTGCATTCAGGTTTGACCTTCGCTCTCCATGCACAGTCACAAGTATGCGTATGGATCACACATCCCAGCGGGGTAAAGACCGACTGTGATGAAATGACGATATGACACTAAAGACGGTTCTTGGCTCAGCTTCAGCCAAACAAACAACCAGGTTAGAAAACCCAACGACAGACTTGAAACAGCTGTTAAATTAATGTTAGAAGACGAGATTAGAGTAAACTGTAAGTTTATTCTAATAGTCTCCACACCACGTGGCATGTTAGTAGAAATGCACAGTTCACGAGACACTGAATGAAGTCGACAAACATGTCCTCAACCTTCAACCTTATCTAAACTTTCCTGAACTTGCAGTGTCATGATGCCAAGTTTGTAAAATTATTCAGAGAGTTTATGTTTAATTTACGTTCAGGCTGAGAATACAGGAATATACACGAGATGTTGTCTGTCGAGGACGGTGCAACACATACACCTCTCCATAGGGAGAGCACACAGTGAGCGGAGAAGGACGGTGATGAAGGGGAATGAGGTGCAACCAAGGTGCAGAAGGTCACCTGCTGTGGTCTCCATGATCATGGCACGGAGAGGAGTGGCTAAAACAACAACCACAACAGACAGAGAGGAATCACAAGTCAGGCAGAAGAAATCAGAGAGGGAGAAATCCCAGCAAGTTTTAAAAAACCAGCAGAAGGAAAAGAACAGGACTCAGCAGGATTTCCATCTACGAAGATCCACAGAAAACAGTTTATTCACAGAACTCTGTAAATGCTGTTTACGACTTTTCTCAGTGCTGCTGTGCTTACCCTGAATGGACAGGGCTGGAGGACAAAGCCACGTTGTCCAGGTTCTCTGTGCCCCAGCTCAACCGGTACGAATCCCTCTCAGTCTCCCTGGCAAGGGATGAAACCTGGAACGAAACAAACTTCTTATCAGAGACCAGTCATCTAGGGCATTGAGAAGATCATGGGATATACTTGCTCCTGAATTTGACAGAAATATAATCCCCATACAAAACAGCAGAACCGTGGGTGGAGGAGTGGGTCGGGTGGGGTTGCAGCCCTTCTAAGGCTGAATCCTGAGAGCTCAGATGTGTTAAGTCTGACAAACAGAAATCAGGCTCCCTCAGCCCTTCTTTCATTGATCCATCCTCGTCTTTACCGTACTCACATACAAACAGTTTAGATTCACCAGTGAACCCAACCCCACTAACTGCATGTCTTTGGAGTGTGGGAGGAAGCCAGAGTACCCGAGAGAACCCAGGAAGACACAAGGGGAACATGCAAACTCCACACAGAAAGGGTCAGATGGTTGCTGCAAGGCAACACCGCCTCCAGGCTGGATCAATGGACTGGTGCTTACACAGAACTCTGCTCTAACTGGGAACTCAAAGTGCTTTTTTAGTCTTATTCACCCAGTCACACACACATTCATCCTCACACAACATCTTACTCACAGATTGATGTGCAGACTAAAGAAGCTGAGAATCAAAGCACTTCAGAGTGGTTAACAGTACAGTCCACAGCCACAGCCTGAGCATCACTCGAGTGTCATAATTCCCAACCTTTAGGTTAACATCGTCCCACGGCATCGTTTTAAAAATCCACAGAATAATTTACTACACTTTTTACACGTATACCACCTGCTAACCACATCAAGGACGCTTGGGTTAAGGACTTGGAAGTAGACATATCGGACGCTTTGTGGGCCAATGGGTTGAAGAAGATTAAAGAACGCTCTGTTAATGCCAGACTACAACTTATACAGTTCAAGGTCCTTCATCGTCTGCATTTTTCTGAAACAAAGCTATGCAGCATTTTTCGTCTTTGTGTGACAGATGCAAAGCAATGGAGGGAACCCTTGGTCACCTTTTCTGGTCTTGCCCTACACTCGGGAGTTTCTGGGCAGAGATATTTAATATATATTTATGACTTAAAATTAGAGCCGGATGGTGTACTTGCAGTGCTAGGCTCCCTAACCTCATCGGCACTCAGACGTCCTCTTCTGAAAGCCTTAATGTTTGGCATGATTGTAGCTAGAAGATTTCTTCTTAGAGCCTGGAAATCACCATCTCCTCCATTGTTCAGGGTTTGGCTACGTGAGATGATTGCTTGTTTGTATATTGAAGAGGTTGGTTATCGTTTGGCTGACACCCATTTTAAGTTTGTCGAAATCTGGGGCCCTTTTCTCGATCATATTAATGGGAACTTAACGTAAACTTTAACCCATTTGACTGCACTTTGTGTTTGTGTGAAACCCTGATTCTTTCCTGGACATGTTTCCCACATCTTCTGGACTTGGTGAACTCTCTGTTGCCCTGTCTAAACTCACACAGAAGATCATCTTTGGACACTGGTGTTTCTTTTGAACTTTTGATTTGTACTGGCTAACTGGTGTATTTTTTTATTTTTATTTTTTTCCTTTTCTTTCCTGTTTTCCTGTTTGTGTTTTTTGTTGTTGTGTGTTTGTGTTTGGTTTGACGTTATGTAACTTTGAACTTAAAATCTTATAAATAAACATTAAAAAATGCACAGAATTAGTGATCTGTGTGATGATGCGGCGTACCTGGTGACTGGTGAGCATCTCCTCCATCATGCCTTCATGTTTAGAAGAGTAGTAGCTGTGGTGAGTGGGCGTGAAGGACCTGTCTGAACTGAAGCACACAGGAAAAACACAAGCATGAAACCTGTGAAGCTCATGATGTCAACCCAGCACGGCAGGACATTCATCATCTTTAAAGTTCTGTTCTGGTCGGGATCAATGTCCAGGAATTAGGTGGTGAACAGCATGTTCAAATGCTAAAACTGTACGTAAAGTGTTGGTTTAACAGCAGCGCTGCTGGACACACAAACGCAGCAGCCAAAGCATCTGATCTGTTTATTGCATACGGCTGGAAGGCCGAGCCAAGCTCAGGGAGCACAAACACCATGTGTGCATGTCAACACGTTCCTAACTTTCCAAGATTCCTGTGGTCGCTACGGACATGAGATTCTGGTTTACCAGTGTAGTCACCAGTGCTCTCCCAGCTTTATAAAGCACCAACGGGAATATAAAGCTCTTCATCTGCTTAAAGCGACCTGGGTTTGAGCTGTGGATCCAAAGCTGCAGCAGAGTTACTCAGAAACAGGGTTCCTTAAACGCAGGACTCGGGGAACACAGGACCATGGAAAATCAGGCATATAAGTCAGGGTACAACCAGAGACCTAAGTCAGCAGATATGCTCCTGACTTAGGTCTCTGGTTGTAATCTGTTCTTTAAAAAACTGCTGAAGGTCAGGTTGTATCTGAACATGACGGTAACACGAATCCTCTGAATTCTGGGACAAATGTTCTGTTATATTCCTCAGTGTCAGAGGACATTTTCATTCCTAAGAGCACACTATTAGCTGCAGCTGAAGTAAACAGAACCATATCTACTCATTTCAAGTCTATTTAAATAGATGTGCTTCAAAGTGAATGCAGAAAAGATGGCGCCTGTGTGTGCAGCTTGCCGTCAGCTGTTCTCGGTGTTGTTTCTACTAGCATCCGTTTTCTTTGGTCTATGACATTCGAATTGTTATTAAAATTCCAAACCACTGTTGAGGAGCAGTATCAAAGGCCCCCTGGATGTGTGGATTTCCGTGTCCCACCTGTGGTAGAAACCGTACCATTGTCTCTCCGCCGTTATCCACCTAGCCTTCCCCTCAGGAAGAAGTGCCACAGGAGGCGAGGGAGACGGGCTGGAATACTGGTCAAACTCAAAAACTGTGTGGCGATATGCCCGGCTACATTCCCAATGACTACTCAAGAACCTCTCCCTGGACAACAAGCGATTTGTTTGCTGGCATTCCCTTGCATCGGCTCCTCGTTGGATCATACCGGTGACTCCACATCCTAATATCCAGAGCCTACAGCACAGGTGTCCAACTCCAGGCCTCGAGAGCTGGTTTCCTGCAGGTTTTAGATGTGTCCTTGATCCAACACAGCTGATTTAAATGCCTAAATGACCTCCTCAACATGTCTTGAAGTTCTCCTGAGGCCTGATGATTTAATCATTTGATTCAGGTGAGATCTAAAACCTGCAGGACACTGGCCCTCGAGACCTGGAGTTCCACCCCCTTGCCCACGGCATCCGGCCCCACGTTTTTGCAGAGGTGGAGTGGATTATGCCGATGATCTCAGCCGGCAGGGAACCCTGTGCAAGCTAAACTGGCCCTGGTTAACGCTAGGTCGCTAGCCAATAAAACCATTATTTTAAATGACTTTTTCACCACTCGTAACTTGGATTTTCTCCTGGTGACCGAAACTTGGCTGAACTTGGTGAGTTGAGCCCGCGCCCTGAACTTGTCCCCCCAGACTGCAACTGCCTCAATTCGCCCCGAACGACTGGTTGAGGCGGAGGATTAGCTGCTGTTTATAAAAACTGTTTTAACTGTCGGCAATTAACAGCTGACGCTTTTGGCAGCTTTGAACTGCAGCTATTTGAATTACACCGGCCCACACCAGTGCTATGTGTGCTGGTGTACAGACCTAAATATAATAAGAACTTTATACAAGACTTTTCTGAATTCTGGTCAGGAATTTTACCAAAGTACGACAGTGTTTTAATTGTAGGGGATTTTAATATTCATGTTTGCTGCGCAAATACTCCGCTGACTGCTGATTTTTAAAATCTCACAGACTCTTTTAATCTTGTTCAGTCAGTCAAAGGCCCAACTCATGAACGGTCATACCCTGGATCTCGTACTTTCTTACGGGCTGTCACTCCGTATGCCTGTACTGTTTGAGTTTCCTCTTTCAGGTCAGTCTAGTAGATCAGTTATGCCCAAACTCCGATCTCGTATGATCCATTCATATATCGTTTCACCTGCTCCCATAAAAATCTAAATCATGCATTACTTAATGAAGTAGTCAGTAACTTGAAGCCCTCAAAATGTATTTTGGATATTATTCCACCTAGCTTACTGAAAGAAGTTTGTTAATCTGTTTGTATATGTTTGCTTTCTATTGTTAATAGCAGTCTGGGTCCGTCCCCTCTGATTTTAAACATGCTGTGGTGGAACCATCCTTAAAAAGCAGAATCTGGACGCAACAATTTTATCAAATTACAGACCACTCTCTACATTGCCCTTTTTGTCAAAAGTCCTGGAGAAAATCGTCCTTATCTAGCTCCAGGCCTCTTTAGATCAACACAACATTGTTCCAGTCAGGTTTTAAAACGCACCACAGCACTGATCTGCTCTTTCAAAGGGTTTTAATGACCTTTTAAATTTTACTGACTCTGGAGACCCTGCCATCCTAATATTATTAGATCTAAATTCTGCTTTTGATAGAGTCGATCCCAGACTTCATCTCTAGACTGGAACAACACGTTGGAATAAAAGGGATTGTTGTGGAATGGTTTAAATCCTTCTTATATAATCGAACCTTCTCTGTTAATCTCAGAGACTCATTATCCCCAAAGACCGTGCTTTCCTGTGGGGTCCTCCAGGGCTCAATCGACATGCTTCCAATGGGCTCAATTTAAAATAAATATGACCTCTCGTTCCATTGCTACACAGATGACTCAGATTTATCTTGCCCTGAAATGAAAATCTGTGAAACAGATAAATAAGGTAATCAAGACGGGCTTCTTTCATCTCCGCCTCCTTGCAAAAGCCTTTTCTCTGCTTCAGAGATTTTGAGAAAGCGATCCCTGCCTGCGATTCCCTTCCCAAGTCCCAAGGTCGAGGTTGAAACACAGAGACCGGGCATTTGCCGTGACCGCTCCTAAGTTATGGAGCTCATTGCTCCTGCATGTCAGGACCTCTCCAACACTGGAGAGTCAAACCCGTCCAAACACCACTTTTACTCTCTGGCTTTAAAGTCAAGATGAGTCTGTTTCTATTGTTCTTTCCATGCTTCTATTTTCTCTTCATCTATAGTCTGTTTTATTTGCTATGACTGTGTTATTGTGCAGTACTTTGGTCAACAACTGTTGTTTTTGAAAGTGCATTATAAATGAATAAACTTGAAACTTGGTGCTGAAGACTAGAAGTCCAGATGCGTGGATGGAGTCAGCACATACCTTTGCATTCGATTATGTAGATATGAAAAGGCAGACGGTGAAGTGTGAAGAGGAGAGGTTGCAAACACACACAAAACATACAGGCAGTTAGCTGTTTGTGCATACACTGAATGGGGCGGAGCCAATGTGAGTAAAAAGGGTGGGAAGGGAAGAAATGCACAAGTAGGTTACATAAAATGTCATAAAAGGGAAAAGAGTGTGTTATTGAAACAGCTGTGTGAGCTGCAGGTTGTGAAGCTGTATAGAGAACATATGGAACAACTGTGCATGAATCATTTCATCCAGGAATATGTTTCACAGCGAGGTTGTCTCTGTCTTTAGCTTTTGCAGAGTTTGATGCACCTGTCCGTTCGTCCTCCCTCCAGGCTGAAGCGCAGGTAGTTCATCCCATCCAGGTACTGTCCTGGCAGGGAGTCATCTCCCAGCTCCCGCAGATCCTCAGGCCTCAGATACTCCCCTCCGTCGCCTGTCATCGTGTCGTCACCTTAAGAAGCAGAGAAATGAAACTATCAATGAAAAACCACAACTATAACCAACCACAGATGAGAAAACGCAGTGACGCACCTTGATGTTGGGATATTGTTAGAAATATTTTGGACACAAGTCAACAAATCTGTGATTGTGCTTGTTTTGGTTTTGATGTTCACAGGTGGAAACATCACAGCCAGTTACTTTACAAACAGGACATTTGAACATCTGGCTGAAAGTGGAAAACAGACATGGATGTGGCTCATGAACAATAAACACAGAGTAAGAAATCTACGTGTTCATCACAGAAACAGCCGCAGGTTCGCTGGTAGCTTTATTTTGGAGGTAGCCGTTTAGTCACAGTCGTAATGCATTAACACGCTTCCCCTTTTCAAGGTAAGGGTTAACAAATGGTAAAAGGTAAACAAAATCGAATCGAAACAAATCGAATGTGTTTAGTGAGGCCAGCGGTTGCTGCGTCTGCCTGTACAGGAAATCTCAACGCGTCGTCAGCTTTGTGTCTCTAGTTAAGAAAACCTTTCACAGTTTAGTGGCTGCACTGACGTGCACTTCACAGCTTCTCGCTACAGCATCTCTATATTCGACTGTATTCTCATGCTTCGATTGAGGACTGTGCAAAGCCACTGTAAGGCTTATGTTAACTGCATAACAGTGATTCAGCACTATTACTATTCCACTACTGCACAGCAGGGCTCAGCGTCGCTGTTGGCTGCAGGACGCCTGCCTCAAAATGTTCAGCATGACTGCATGCAGGCGATTAGTGGAGTCAACCCTCTGACTGTGTTCATGTATTATAACAGACATACACATGGATTGGCACTTATAAGTATATTTATACTGAGCATATTTCACCCATGTGCACATTCACAAAGCACTTTATTTTTACGTTTCGCTGTTTCTGAGCTGCCAGGCTCACTGAAATGCTGAAGCCTCGGCAGCAATCTGGGGTCCAGCGGGTTCAGCGAGGACACGACAACAGCTGGAGTAGCCGGGAATCGAACCGCTGATGTTCCCGTTAGTAATGAGCTACAGCTGTGCAGCGAAAAGCAAAAGCACACCAAAACATAACTCAAAATACTGGGTCAAGCTGAGCCAGAACGGTGACACAAGCAGGCACAGCAGCAGGAGACTGAATTAAAGAACAGTTAAAGCCTTGAATGTGACTCAGCTGTACTGAAGCTGATCCTGCTCTCATGTGTACACTGTGTTCGTAGCTACAGCTGAATGGAAACATTGCTGTGTCCCTCATGTTTGCAACTGAACATGATACAAGAATGTTCCCTTGTTTTATATACTGGTCCATGACAATATGACATCATTTAAAACAGCATCATAGGCCTGACGGTTGGAGTCGAGGAACCCAAAGCTTAGTGGAGACCTCGGAAGTATCTAAGCTTAGCATAAAGACGTTAGCGCGATTTCCTCCATGCACTGATGTGCCATAACATTAGAACTTCCTAACATTGTGCTGGTGCTCCTGTTGCATCCAGCCATGGACTCTCTGTGCTGTTGTATCTGGGAACAAGATGTTAGCAGCAGATCCACACCTCAAACTCGCTGCTGAACTGAGGTCAGGGGGCACCCTGACTGCTCTGTGCACCCCTGTACACGACAAACTGATGCACTGTGTATTCTGACATAACCAGCAGCAACCTTCTTAGCAGCCTGAGCTGCAGTATCATGCACCAGTGAGCCGTCCATGACCCTGCTGGTTCACCACTGTCACTTCCACGGACCAGTTTTGATGGATACTGATCACTACAGCCCGGGAACACCCCAAACAAATGGCAGTTTGGAGATGCTCTGTCCATTCCTGCTCGTAACTCATCGCCTCTGAGGACGAGACGTTCACATGCTCCCTGGTAAATCTCACCCGCTAACAGGTGCCGTGAAGAAGAAATTATTCATTCATGATGTTATAAAGTACATAATTAGTTGAAGTCTGTAGCCAACACACAGTGAACACTCGTTACTCTCTCAGTAACATGAACGACTTGATTGGACCTCTGGAAGAGTTAGTACAGTCCAGGCTTATTCACCATGCCTTCACTCCTACAGCAAACCTGCACACACACCATCATGCTGACTACCTTCCTCATCCATGGAGTCGTCTGACATGACATCATCATCAGTGGTTTCCCACGCTGTAGGTAAACAGCACAGTCACAGGCTGATTGGTAAAAATCATTTGAAGCCACAAAGAGGGACGAACAGAAAGGTCCAACGTTCTCGTCTGATCTCAGTATCATCACTTTATCTGCTACATGTTACAACCAGTGTACAGTGGCTACAGAGGCCAACAAAGAAGAAAATGTGTGCAGGCTATAACGATTAAATGGATTAACTGATGGAGGTTTTCCAACTTAAATGTATGATAAATGAACTCATGGCTGCAGGACCAGAGGCTCTCTTCATTGGGGAGTGGGCTGCAGGCTCACGCTGTAGCTGCAACTTACCCTCTTCATCTGACACATCGAGTACTTCAGTCATGGTCTCTGGCACATTCAGCTTGTGTTTCTCCGTCACCGTCTGCCAGATCAAAGCAAACAGACCCCGTTAAAAACATGACAGTAAGTTTATTAGGCAAAGCCAGATAGTACAGTTTGATGCAGAGCAGTTAGCTTTGTTGTCTTAATTCAACCGTGTGGTCATTTTGAGAAAACAGATTTGTACTGATGTAATGGCACGCATCCTTTTTACTGTGTGCTCTCACATATGTGGCATCTCAGCCAGTGTTGTATTATTACGCCAAAGTGATGCGTTATAGCGGACAGATAAAGAAATGCATTGTTTTTATGAAGACTACAAAGTTATGTGAATTTCTAAATATGTACAATAAATATATGTACAATATATGTAAATATATATTATACACATCCAGAAATGCATATACTATTATATATTGTACATATATTTATTAGTTTCAGATGTAGCCATTCTTGTATTTTGCTTGTTTACATTATTGTATTTTGCACAACTCTGTTGCTTGTGAAGCTCGCACACAAGAATTTCACTCACATGTGCTGTACCAATGTACCTGCACATGTGATGTGACAATAAAAGTGATTTGATTTGATTTAAATGTAAAAGATGTAGGGAGGTGTGTGTCGTGGGTAGCTTTATCCGGTTGTTCAGTCTGACGTCACTAGCCGTGTCTGGGCCTAAACTCCGCTGCAGGTCCATATATCAAACGATCACTATGGCATTACTGAGAGTTGAAAAACTGTCTAAAGTCTTTCATCTTTAATAAAATGATCAGCGTTCTGCTCTACCAGGTGTAACAATTGAGTTTAACATCCAGGCATCCATGAAAACGGAATTTATGACATTTAACGGAGTTAGAAGTTAGCAGGGAGTTAGCTCGCTAGCTTCTATCTAAATACAATATAGCATGTCCTGACTGCGGGGTTTTGGAAACAAATTCAAACGTACAGCTCTGTTATCACTTCCAGCATAAATGAAGACAGAAAACTAAACAGCAGTGACGTTTGTAGGGTTACTGAAGTTGGGCTAGCTGGTATATAATGATGTGCTACGTGACCGCTAGCGACACAGCTATGTTAGCATAATATAAACAAGCTAACTTTTTTTCCACTGATAAAAGTTAACGTGAGTGTTCTCGGTGGTCAGGAACAAATGTAATCGCATGGCAGGATGCTGTAAAAGGACCAAACTTCAGCCAGGAGAACAACTGAGATAATCCATCCACAATACGAGGTTAGTCATTCATATACTGCTGCATGGGCTGGGCTGTAGTTACATCCTAAGGTTTTAAAAACTGAGCTTAAATAAATGATTAGCGGTAATAAAAGCCGAGGGAGGTCAACAGTGATCACTGACTGTTTTAGGAGCTTTTTGAGATTAAATAGAAGAAAATACAAAACATTAAACATGTTAACAACACAAAAGCCATATTAAACGCAGACTACTTTAGGCCCGGAAGTAGGATTCGTCACGTCATCACTTAACGACCGGATAGGCTCATAAAGGACAGAAGGGTCCTGACCCTGCAGGTCTGTGGAGGTTTCAGGTTTTCTGCATGAATTTCACTCTGGCTGCTCAGTTTTCCTCCAGCAGGTCAAAGCCAAACCTGAGAGGTTTATCTCTCTGCCACCTGTCCAAGGTGTATCTGGCCTATCGCAGCTCGGACAGGCTCTAAGAAGTGTGCAGGTGTGTGTGACGTACCGTGGTGGTGGTGATTATCTCTTCAGTCACAACCCTCAGTGTGTCCACCACAGAAATATAACCCAGCCTGCGAGCAATCCCCAGAGCTGTGTTGCCATTCTGCACAGGAAAGCAAACCATTATACGTGTGTGTGCGTGTGTGCGCGTGCGTGTTAGTGTGTGTGTGCTTGCGTACCACAGTGGTAGCGTTGGGTTTGGCACCGTACTGCAGCAGCACATTAATGATGTGTGTGTTTCCTTGCTGCGCTGCCTGATGCAGGGGAGTGTATCCGTTCTGAAAGCACAGCAGAGGTGAGTCCTGTTTGTTCAGCTCTCATAAAAACACTACAGCTGCTTTTCAGTACCTTAGTCTTGGCATTGACACTTGCGCCATTCTGAAGGAGGAAGTTGACCATTTTTGCGTTTCCATAGTGACATGCTACAATCAGCGGTGTGTAGCCCAACTGTGAAGCAAAAACATATCAGTTACATTTCTTTAAGTCATGAATAACAACACCAGAAGCTGTTACTGTTATTAAAGGGAATAAAACCCTTTTTCAGACCTTGGTCTGCTGGTCCAGGTTGGCACCGTTTCTGGCCAAAATCTCAGCAACGGCCACTTTGTCCTCCTGAGCTGCCAAATGAAGGGCAGTCAGGCCGCTCTGCAGGAGCAACACACAGACACGCATTAACGCTGTTAGCTTACAATGCGTGATAGTGCCCTCTACCAAACTATCTGCTTTAGCCATTACTCTGCAGGATACAGAAGCAGAGGACAGGAACTGTGCACAGTATTATTCATATTTATAAAATTCCATTTATTGCATGAACCTTTTCTTTTTTACTCTTGACATTTCTAATTGTGGACACATTTTAACAGCAGCAGCTCTAGACAGGGCAAAGATGCATCACATGCTCTGGGTGAGTTTCCACAGTACCTTGGTGGGAACGTTGATTTGAGCTCCTTTGGTTATTAGCAGAGCGGCCATGTCCGCATGACCCTCCTGGGAGGCCAGATGGAGTGGAGTGACCCCCTGCTTGGTCAGGATGTTAGTCTCTGCTCCGTAACGCAGCAGCACTGTGGCGATCTCCATCTGGTTCTTTTTAGCCGCAATATGCAGAGGAGTGTAGCCGTTCTGATTGGTGCAGGACACACGCGAGAGTTGCTGGTCAGCGAATGTTGAATATCATTTTTGCTTTTAATACGACTGTTTATCAGAGAGTTTGGCAGTGAATGTATGCTGATGCTGTCACTCACTCCTCACATATGAGTCAGTCACACACGCTTTCATTAGTGTGAATGCACAGGCTGTGCTCTATTGTGGCTCAATAACACACAGACTATCCTGCTGCTTCAAATGTAATGGATTCATCAGCAGCTGAAGCAGCAAACACTCTTCCTCCTCCTGAGGGAATTTCAGATATCATTGAGGCTTCAGAGACTTTTTTGAAAGCAGTCTTTAAAAAACAGGACAGAGCTGTCGGCTGTGACGTCCCTCTGGCTCTAGCTTGTAACTAGCTGGCTAAGAACAATCCTATTATATACTACATCTGTGCTCTGTTGAATCACCTTTGCCATTGTGTGTGGTGACGCTCCTTTGTCCAACAGCAGGAGCGCCACATTCTGGTTATCATAATGTGCTGCAACGTGGAGCGAGGTGAGGCCATTCTGTAAGGTATGGAAGGATTAGACAGAAGCTTTAGAAGGTGAGATGAGTTAAAGTAATATTAGACAGCATCACCTGCTAGGCTCTTATTATGAACACAAAAATGTGCATGAAGGAGCAAAAACAAGATCCTTGATGTGAACAGGCACCTGTTAGCTTTTTGAGTCAGGGTTGGTCTAAATGAAGGGACAGCTGATGTTATTTTTTAAACCGTACCAGCATTCCTGCAGTAAACTTTTAGTTAACAGGAAATTCAATAAAATAATCACATCTCATTGTTTTACAATACATGCTATGAATTTTAAGGATAGCAAGTTTCTGTTTGGATCCATACCTTCCCAGCAGAGTCAGGAGGGGCGCGACGCTGTAGCAGAAGTTTGGCTACATCCAGGCTTCCATACTTTGCGGCCACATGCAGCGGAGTAAAACCTTTCTGTATTAGGAGACAACCCAAAAAGTGACACTAAGAACTCTGTTATAAGACACCAAGTGCAGGAACTCAGTATTCAGAAATCACAGGTTAGGCTTTAATTACAAACTTTGCACAGAAAGTAAGGACATTTGTGTTTGGTGGAGGATTTCTTTGTTGCTACAGTGTTAGCAACACATCTTACTTTTATTTTCCCCTAAAATTGTGCCACATTCATAAACAGAGTGCATTTGTGGGTTGAGCAGCAGAGTTGAGCTTGTGTGTTGAGCAGCAGAGTTGAGTTTGTGGGTTGAGCAGCAGAGTTGAGTTTGTATGTTGAGCAGCAGAGTTGAGTTTGTGGGTTGAGCAGCAGAGTTGAGTTTGTATGTTGAGCAACAGAGTTGAGCTTGTGTGTTGAGCAGCAGAGTTGAGTTTGTGGGTTGAGCAGCAGAGTTGAGTTTGTGTGTTGAGCAGCAGAGTTGAGTTTGTGGGTTGCACGAATTAAAACTTTGCCAGATGTAAAGTATTACTGTAAATATTGTTAGAACATATTAAGTATTGTGAGTCAACAGAAATGTTGTTACTTTTTGTATTACTTCTTTTTTATTTACTTTGTCATACTACTACTACTATTGTCGTAGTATTATTTAAGCTTTGTATTTAAGTACAGTATAAAATATAAGAGGAAAAGACCTTCAGTCACTGCCAAAATCTGTGTAATGCTATAAACAGTTCATAGTAGCAAGCTGATGCAACTGCAGGTAACCCACAGGGAACGTCCATTTTATTTAAAGGCCAGCAGAGGGGGCACTTTAGCTGTAAGGACACACTGAACCAGCTTGTTTATGATGCAGGCCTGTTCATGGAGAGAACAGCCTTTTGTCTCTTAAAGGCAGAAATCAATTTAATAGGTACACAAAAAATTAAACTTGTTTACTTACATTGCATTGTGGAAAATACTGATATTATGAGAAAATATGGACAATTATGCACAATTTGATGTTTATAAGGATGGTGCTACAATTGCGTTACACTGTAACAGCGACAGCCACACCCCTCACTCCCCAGAGAGAAGTCTAGGAGAGAGCAAAAGCACTGAGGCCTGACAAATGCAGCCTCACACAATGCTTTGTCTCTTCTCATTATATGAATAGATTAAGAGGTTGGTCTGTCTGGGATGGGGTACAAAGTAAAGATCCTGACTGCACAGCCTGTTAAACAGTCATGGCGATAAATCACTCAGCTGTGTTCAGACTTCATGAACAATTCAGAGGGACGTAGCAGCTTTACTGCCTCATCAATCATTGATCAGAAGAATCCCACAGACAGACCAGGAGATGCAGTATTATAGTAACCTCTCAATCCCAGCCTTCAGCAGAGGACTACATGGGGTCAAGACATAAGAGTCAACGTTCAGAAATGTAGGCCGGTCATGTTTACAGGCTACACACTGATGTGTGCATATACCTGCTGATTTTTAAAGGCCAGATGCAATGGTTTGAAACATTAATGTCAGCTAACATATGTGGTGTGGAGACAAAGACAATTATGAACCAAGGAGGCAAATTGTCACGACTTGGTGCCAAACTAAATCTCTTTTGATTCAGCTCTTTATTATAAGTGCAATAAAAAAGCTGTATTTGTTTGTCTGATTGTTTCATTGTTTTGTTCTTGGTGATTTTTCAGTGATATATTCGTCTACATTATTTAATTTATTCTTTTTGTTGACTTTTGAGAGCCTGAGTTGATATTTTAAAACGCTGCATTTGATTTATTACATTATATAGCTGTCACATACACAGCTCCTTCCAGTAGACTCACGACACACACAGCTCATGGTTCTCTGTATTTCTATATATGAATGAGTGATTCACAGTGAATGCATCGACAGGCGTCACACAAACAGCTTACAGAAGGAACAAAGTGAACTTCAGGTGATTTCTGCGGGACAGGAACCCTGAATGTTTTCATGTTTTCACTTTTTGCAGCTGCCATGTTGAAAATAAGAAATTAGAGCTTTACATGAACTGAAACATGTTCGTTCCACTGCTCCGTGCACTAAATCACACCATGGAGATCCAAAGTCTTCTCCCACACTCACCTTGGTGGCTAGTGAGTGTGAAGCCCCTGCCTCTAGCAGCACCGAGGCAGTCTCCACCTGCCCCTCCCTGGCAGAAATGTGGAGGGGGGTGTAGCCATTGGTTGTGGCAGCATCAGGATGGGCCATGTGCTGCAACAGCAGCTGCACAATCTCAGTTTTCCCCAGGCGGGATGCAATGTGAAGGGGCGTCTGCTCCTCCTAAACAGGACACGCAGCAGAAAAAGAGCTCAGTGACCATCAGGATGAAAACGTTAAAGATTCTTTATCACGTGTGCAAATGTGATTGCAGCAGTCTTACACGTGCCCGAGCATCTACCATTGCTCCATTCCTCAGGAGACATCTGACAACCTCCACCTGACCTGCCCGGGCTGCCATGTGTAAGGCCGTTTCTCCACGCTGTGCAAACGACAACATATGGCTCAGACGAGTCAGCGCACATTCTGAAAACCTCAACCTGTGTTCATTTCAGTTAACAAATGGCTGCAGTTTGTGTCACTTTTGCTGCCCCGTTTCACATCACTCACAATATTGCTGACGTCAGCCGAGGCCCCGTTCTGCAGCAGGAGCAGGACGATGTTCAGGTGACCCATGAAGGCTGCTACGTGGATGGGCGTCAGACCCGACTGAACACGGGAGAAAGCACAACAGAGACGATCGGACAGAAGGAAACGCACATCAGATGAATCAGTGAATAATATAGTGCGCTACGTCTGTGGGGTATGCAGCCATTAAATGCTATAACTGCAGGTGGTCATAATGGACAATAGAAGAAGAAGAAAACTGATACAATAAAACCTTTAATTCTGGTCTTTATGACCAATTTACCATCAATATTTTTCAATTAGAAATCAGCTTATTGCTCTATTTGTAATTATGTCCAGCAGTACTGTCTATAGCAGGGGACCTGCAGGTTTTAGATCTCACCGTGGGTCAACAGTCCTGAATCACATGATGAGGTCATTACCAGCCTCTGGAGAACTTCAACACATGTTGAGGAGGTCATGTAAATCAGCTGGACACGTCTAAACCTGCAGCTCCCCCACCCTGGTCTATAGAGATGTTAATATGTGACATTGTTCAATAACAATAAGCCTCCTTTAATTCTATTGACTAGACCAAGAGGATCTACTCGGCCTGATGTTATTACATTACCATGAGTACTACTGAGTGGGTTTATCACTTTATGACTCCAGTTATACCCGTGGGATAGAAGAATGATGTAACTTTAGATTGCTACCTTTGCTACATGTAACCAAATTCAAGTATCATGTATGCAATGTATCAGATTTGTTTCAATAGTAATATTTTAAACGTATAGAGAGCAATAATAAAGGCATTTCTGCAGTCGGATTACTCCGATGTGTACCTCTGTAATGGCCTGGATGGAAGCTCCATATTTAACCAGCAGCTCCATCACCTTCACGCGGTTCTTCTTACAGGCGATGTGCAGCGGCGTGAAGCCATTCTGTGGAGCGAACACAGTGAACCTCAGAGGAATTCCAGGTGCATGTAGACAGATTATGATCCTTTTTCCATTCATGGATCCATGTTGTCTTCGTGACCTACCAGTGCCCTGGCGTTAGGGTTGGCCCGTTTGTCCAGCAGCAGTTTGGTGACTCTGTAGTGACCGCAGTGAGCCGCCACATGCAGCGCTGTCAGGTAGTCCAACGTGACGTCATCAACAGGAGCCTTGTGCTGTAGAAGGTGTTTGACGCATTCAATGTGGTCACCTTGTGCTGCCATGTGCAGAGGGGACAGCCCGTTCTGTGGGAGGGGACAGTTGGTTCAGCAGAGGAGAGCTGCAGGTGAAATGCATTAATGGTAATGTTTGCTGAAAGTGTAAATAAACAGCTGCAGCGTTTCTTTTTATCTCTGATTGATACAAAATAAACCCTCAAACTCATCATTTTATATGCAGAAAGTTCCAAAACCCTACAACTCGTGGGCTTGTTTATCCTTTGACCTCTCCTTCCTCCCACCTCACAGAAAAAGCTCCTGCTGGTCACCAGCAGACATCACGAGCCCTTAGCTCCACAGTGACACGTTACACAGGACACAACCATGACTTTAGATGGTGAGTGCGAGACCTTGGTCCTGGCCAGTAAAGGTGCTCCTCTCTCCAGCAGCAGCTCTACAGCCGTGTCGTGTCCGCTCCGAGCAGCACAGTGAAGCGGAGTCAGGCCGTCCTACCAAACCAAGACAGTAAATGTGTATCGACTCTGGATGCTGCAGGACAACGGTGGCTTAACTTTTCATAACAGGACATAACAGAAACAGTCCTGATCAATTCATCCTGATGTTTATTTCAAAAACAAAAACATACCAGATATTAGAACATTCAAACTAAGGATCTATTCATTTTAAATTTTGAGTCATGTATGAACACAGGCTACAAGGATGCAAGAAACACAGACAAAAACAAGTCAAGCAGATGTTTTTCTTTAAGGACACACGGGGTGACTGATGGGCAACAACAACAGTGACAGATTCGTTTCAGTGCTCATCATATATATCATCAAATCATTTAGATAACACAGAGATATCTCTGCATGTGAGGGACGATGTCAGGATCCATTATCCCTGAGCTATTAATGTAATATCATTACATTAATGTACAACAAGTCAAAAACTGAAGTGGACTAACACAGTGGTAACATTTTCTCTGAAAAATGGCATCACATTACTAAAATAAAGTCCTCAGTTCCATCATTTTATTGGTTTGAATATCTGTTCTGGAGTAAATACACAATTTAAAGCATTAAGAATATCATAAAACTTTCATTTGCACTTTACAGAGCAGCAGTTTATTAAATAACAGATCATCAAGTGATGAGTGACGGACCTACAGGTAGAATGAACTAAAAACAACCCCCCATCATATCTGTTGTTAGCAATGCACGCGACCATTAGTTACTACTGTGGATGTAACAGTTGCACCACCGTGGGAGTGGGCGAGTGTGGTTTAAAGATAACTAGCTCTAAAGCTCAGGTTACATTAGATGTGTGCGTTTGAGCTACTCACCCTCGTTTTAGCATCAATCTGAGAGCCACGGTCTAACAACAGGCGAACCATGTTTGTGTTGCCACGCTTAGAGGCCACATGCAGTGGAGTGATCCCATTCTGCAGACAGAGACGCACAAAAACAACAACTCGTTAAACACGTTAGTCCAGAATCCAAATGTTGGTATATGTGTGTGTGAGTAACCACGCTGCTTTGGTGATTAAAACAGGAAATGTGACCGTGTTTTGTGGAAGGCGTCGTTTAAACAGGCGTTTGTTGCCTGACAGTGAGGTTGTTGTGGTACCCAGTGCAGTCGTAGCTTTTATAGGCTCGTGTCAGGATCCAGGACGACTGACTTTGGTTTGTAAGACTACAATAGCAGGAACATTGATTAAAAAGAGCAAAACTCTGTGTTTTGGTCACTTATATATTAGGGGTGCAACGATACTCGTATCGATATTGAACCGTTCGATACAGTGCTTTCGGTTCGGTACGCATATGTATCGAACAATACAAAATTTTTAATTTATTTTATCAACTTTCCTTCTGACGATGCTGTCTGTGTTGAGCGCTCAGTGGATCTGCGCTCGACAGTGCAGCCTAGGCGGAGTAGTCGAACGCAGATTCACTGAGCGCAGGGCAAGCTAGCGAGACAGAAGTTAAGCTCTCCTTGCAACATGGCAAATTGAACCTCCCCCACCCTCATTCAGATCTGGCGTTTGGAATTATTTTGGTTTTCATGTGACGTATGACCCTGAAGGTAAGCGCGTCATGGACTAAAGTAAAACAGTATGTTGGATGTGCCACGCAATGCTCAATTACATGGGTGGGAGCTAGTGTGTTAGCGCAGTTAGCTCGTTAACGTGTTGGCCGTCTAGCCCCATGCACGGGGCGATCCGCGGTAGCTCGTTAACGGAGATTTGCCGTGTTGTGGCGTTAACGTCATTTCAGATTAACGCTGACAGCACTAGTGGGAACACAACGAATATGACTGCACATTTACTCCGACATCATCCTAGTGCAAAGACAAGTGGAAGCAGACAAAAACAACAAGCAGCATGCTACAAACTTTACCCGAGTCATTTAGACAGCCGTTAGCACAGGATTCTCCTTATGGGGACCTGATATGTTTAATATGCTGCTGAGAATATAGCCCAGAAGAAGCGTATAGTATAGCTTTTATTTTGAAAGAGCCATTTCTCTGTAATAAACTCTCTTTTCCAAAGATGAGGGATTCCTCCATCAGATAGATTTATTATTTTATTACTTTGTTGTTTCAGCAACATTAAATTTAAAAACTGTACTTTTGAGTTAAAATATATATTTATAATTTTAATAAATGACAAATTAAAAAGGCATGAACATTTTTTTGTATCGAAAAAATATCAAACCGTGACACCAAAGTATCGAACCGAACCGAGAATGCTGTGTATCGTTGCACCGCTAATATATGTATATATGTGGATACAGAACCAACACAACGCTGAGGTCAGTGAGTCGTGGTCCCCATCACTGACTGAACTCTGTTCTGGTTGTAGACCCACTGACATGTTTTCATCCTGTCCACTAAAGCTTGTCTCCAGCTTACACTCATACAGGTCAGACCCAAATAAGTTATTAGGCTTGTTTCGTACCCTCGCTGTGAAGTCAACTGCTGCCCCTCGGTTCAGCAGGAGCGTGGCCACATTCACGTTCCCATAGTGGGCAGCAATGTGCAGGGGGGTGAATCCACTCTGCAGGACAGAAAGATGCAGACACACACACAGCAGGACAGAGCACACACATTAGCTTCACCGTCACGTCAACTTTGACCTTTAGTCTTCCCAGCATGCAAAAGTTGCATCAAGAGTAAAAGAAGTAAATTAAAATCAAGGACGATGAAAATCTGACTTAAAAATAATCATGTATATTCACTGGTACTAATATGAAAGTCAGAGCATCTACACACAACCCCAAACACACAGCACATCCATGCAAACTGTGCAAAGAGACCAACGAATGCTTTTAACACGAGTGAAATGAAAAAAGATCAAAGAAATCAGCACAGAGCAGACGCAGACTGTCATCCAGACGGACACAGACAACACTGTCAGTAAACCACACAGGTCCCCATCCACACCAAAGTGCACTATGTTAACTGTGGTTAGCAAAAAGGGTTTCAGAGTAGGTTGGAGGAGTTCTTGCCTTACCTTTCCATTCTGTTAGTGTTGGTCCGATTTAATGTGAAAAAGGTGTTTACAGAAGCGTGAAGAATACAGTGACTAACGAGATGGTTCAAAAGTTTACAGTCAGAAGCTTAGCTGCAAATTAAGGAAGCATGGATGCAACATGCTCGTCTGTGCTAACATATTAGCTTTATGCAGTTATGTTATGAGCTTCACAAGCTTCCCATGCCATTGCTGAGCTGCACTGTTTACAGATTAGTTTGCTTCTTTAGAGAAACGCATGCACTCTAAAAGAAATGTTATAGAAGCTGCAAAGTGTGGAAGACCATGGGTGGGATAACACAGTGCATGTTTGCCTTTGTGAGTCATCGTGCGTCCAATAGGAGGAATAACAGTTAAATGGGATTATTGTTTTAAAAGCATCAAAATATATATTTGTTTGTTTGTTTGTTCCTCCTTCTGCAAGCTGCATTTTTAAAGCCCAACGTGACATTTATCATAACATCAGTGTCTGAATCTTTCTCGGGTTTCTGATGTGACACAGTTTGTTCTTGTGATCGTGCTGATACATCGTCCGCCCAGTTTAACATGAAAAGTTACTGATGTTGAATCGTCTGTTTCAACCATCACTCGTATGTCCCAGATGTTAAAGACATGAAAAGATGTCGGCGTTGTTCGTCTTCACTGGCCTTCCATACTTAAGCAGCGATGTATTATAGCATGTCTTACTTCTTGTAGTGTAGTGTGTTATCTTATATGGACGGGCTTTGTAATATTATCAGTTTGTAAACAATACTTTAAGCTGCTGCTCAGAGTGCATTTCTAAACCATGCAACACAAAAAGAGGCAGAATTACAGACTAAGAGACGGTGCACATCACACACATTCATAATCGAAGCTTACAGAAAGTAACCACAGTCATTACAAAACAACAGTTCAGTTTTTATAGTCAGTCTGAATGTATTAGGGCCACACGGGGAAGGAAAACCAAAGGGTGATCCTGAGCTGGTGATCAAAGAAATCAAACAGACTCGGGTGAAAAATCAAACTAAAACCTCAGAGATAAGCAGCAGTGGTTGGCCATTCCTCTCAGCCATGCACGGTGGCCTCTTATTATTAATATCAAATCAACTGAAACACACAGAATGGACCAAATGATATCATGTACACCAGCAAGTGCTGTGGAAGTGAGAGAAATAAAGGCAGTGATAACAAAGGAAATGACAAAAGGATGGGACTGTGTGAGCCTGTGGAGAGTTAAGGAGTGTGTGTATACCTCAGTAGTCCTATTGACCATCATCTGTAGCAGGATGGGGGAGGGAAAGATCAGTTCAGTTAGGCTGCGTCACAGACATTAGCTCAGCTGTGCAGCCTACAGAGGACGTGGCTGGAGCTGCTCAGTCCTGTCAGAACTGACAGCGCTGTCGTTTGTGTCGTGGCTCACTGTAGCGTCAAATAGCTAAATGATCCGTTTCTTCTTTGACTACTTCTTTAATAAAGCACAGATTCTGTGAACCACCTGGAATTAAGACGATGTTTTCATAGTTTAAAGACTTTAATGACTGAGGAAAGGGTTGGGAGACAGGAAAGGCACCGTCCTGCCCCCTGTCGGGTCGCCCAGTCCGACCCCGGACAAAGTTTCGGAAAGCGTTCTGGGTCAGTAAGTCAATCCTCAGCCTGTTGTTGCCTCTGAACTAACAGGTTTGCTTTCAGCTTGTATGTATCTTCATTACTCTCATAAGGCGCTTAGCATTGGGCTAGCTTAGCATTAGCATTTTTGCTAACTTTTCTGACGTGCTTCCTGAAGTAAAGGGAAGTGACTCCCTACTGTTTCCTGTGGTGGTAGCTTAGCATTGGGCTAGCTTAGCATTAGCATTTTTGCTAACTTTTCTGACGTGCTTCCTGAAGTAAAGGGAAGTGACTCCCTACTGTTTCCTGTGGTGGTAGCTTAGCATTGGGCTAGCTTACCATTAGCATTTTTTTACACCTAAGCCCATTACAATGTTATATATATATAAGACATATATAGGGAGTGCAGAATTATTAGGCAAGTTGTATTTTTGAGGAATAATTTTATTATTGAACAACAACCATGTTCTCAATGAACCCAAAAAACTCATTAATATCAAAGCTGAATGTTTTTGGAAGTAGTTTTTAGTTTGTTTTTAGTTTTAGCTATTTTAGGGGGATATCTGTGTGTGCAGGTGACTATTACTGTGCATAATTATTAGGCAACTTAACAAAAAACAAATATATACCCATTTCAATTATTTATTTTTACCAGTGAAACCAATATAACATCTCCACATTCACAAATATACATTTCTGACATTCAAAAACAAAACAAAAACAAATCAGCGACCAATATAGCCACCTTTCTTTGCAAGGACACTCAAAAGCCTGCCATCCATGGATTCTGTCAGTGTTTTGATCTGTTCACCATCAACATTGCGTGCAGCAGCAACCACAGCCTCCCAGACACTGTTCAGAGAGGTGTACTGTTTTCCCTCCTTGTAAATCTCACATTTGATGATGGACCACAGGTTCTCAATGGGGTTCAGATCAGGTGAACAAGGTGGCCATGTCATTAGTTTTTCTTCTTTTATACCCTTTCTTGCCAGCCACGCTGTGGAGTACTTGGACGCGTGTGATGGAGCATTGTCCTGCATGAAAATCATGTTTTTCTTGAAGGATGCAGACTTCTTCCTGTACCACTGCTTGAAGAAGGTGTCTTCCAGAAACTGGCAGTAGGACTGGGAGTTGAGCTTGACTCCATCCTCAACCCGAAAAGGCCCCACAAGCTCATCTTTTGTACCTGCTAAAGTGTTCACGGCAGCGGTTGGCTGACTACAACCGAAAAGCCCCAAGTCACTTTGTGCCACCAACGTACTCCACCTCCTGCTGGCGTCTGAGTCGGACTGGAGCTCTCTGCCCTTTACCAATCCAGCCACGGGCCCATCCATCTGGCCCATCAAGACTCACTCTCATTTCATCAGTCCATAAAACCTTAGAAAAACCAGTCTTGAGATATTTCTTGGCCCAGTCTTGACGTTTCAGCTTGTGTGTCTTGTTCAGTGGTGGTCGTCTTTCAGCCTTTCTTACCTTGGCCATGTCTCTGAGTATTGCACACCTTGTGCTTTTGGGCACTCCAGTGATGTTGCAGCTCTGAAATATGGCCAAACTGGTGGCAAGTGGCATCTTGGCAGCTGCACGCTTGACTTTTCTCAGTTCATGGGCAGTTATTTTGCGCCTTGGTTTTTCCACACGCTTCTTGCGACCCTGTTGACTATTTTGAATGAAACGCTTGATTGTTCGATGATCACGCTTCAGAAGCTTTGCAATTTTGAGACTGCTGCATCCCTCTGCAAGATATCTCACTATTTTTGACTTTTCTGAGCCTGTCAAGTCCTTCTTTTGACCCATTTTGCCAAAGGAAAGGACGTTGCCTAATAATTATGCACACCTGATATAGGGTGTTGATGTCATTAGACCACACCCCTTCTCATTACAGAGATGCACATCACCTAATATGCTTAATTGGTAGTAGGCTTTCGAGCCTATACAGCTTGGAGTAAGACAACATGCATGAAGAGGATGATGTGGACAAAATACTCATTTGCCTAATACTTCTGCACTCCCTGTAATATTCTATATAAGATCACATTGTTGTATTGCTGCCCAGATCATACAGTTGTGCTGAGATCACAGTAAAAGGCGTTACTGTATAAACATAATGCACCGCTTTCTGTTATTGAGAACACTTCACTTTGTTTTCATAGCATATTTAATAATAACGACATACATGATCATCGTGTTGTGTTTTTCAGTATCCGAGTAACTGTAACTACTCGAGCTACTCTCCTCTTTATGACTCATGTCCAACATGGCTGCATCCCAGCAGCAGAATCACAGTTTAGTAGATGTGTGCGTGGAGCCTAAATAGACTCTATAGTGTTGTTACATAAGAAAATCACTGATGTTTCGCTGATATATGGAAAGATCATTTTCACTCCAGCCACGTCGCTTCAAGCTGCCAGCTGGCATCAGAGGAACAGTCGTAACTATGAACTCGAGATCCAGCCACAACAGTGATTCCCATCAATATTAAATGGACACTTTAACCCTTCCAATCTCTCGCTGATGGTCAGACCACAGCCTTAGAAACAAGCCCCACCGTGTGCATGCAATCTTAGATACGACCACCGTACAACCTGCAGACAGTGGCACACTCCATGCATGGACAGTGCTACGCTTAGACACCGGTGCAGCGAGGAGGAGGGTGACGAGAGGAAGAGTGCGAGAGGCGGTATTTAAACAGAGAGAGGGGAAAAAGGGAGAGAGCCAGTTAGTGACGTGTGAAGCACAGAGACACTGAATGAGACAGAGGACAGAGAGACACACTGATGCAAACACAAACATCTGATGCATATTTATGCAGCTTCGCTGCAAATATCACGACAAAGACGCTGTCTGTCAATGGTGGAGTAGATATCTGTGCTAGAGTGATCAGTGTGATAATGTGCAGATATTGTTTCTCCATGCTTTCCTGACCTTTGAATCTAGGTGAAGACGGCTGTGTTACACGACTCAGAGTCACTGAGGACACAATCTGGTCACTAACGTCTCGGTGGTCAAAAACATTTCCCACCTTCGACCTTGATCTGATCCACTGGTAATATTAACTTTAATAATCACTGTTTAACTTCAGCGTGTTCCTGTTTACACACCAGGCCCTGTACTGGAGGTGAGCACCATCGCACTAACAAGCAGAAACGTTTCACTGTTATGGGAAGAATTATCATTGCTGTTGGGAACAAGAAGCACGCTGTGGGTCATCATCAGGACCCCAGGCAGGTCGGAGCATCACTGCTGTGGGTTCAAGCCTCACTTCAGTTATTCTTTGCCCGTCCATCCCACACAGCACATATCTGCATTATTCCACTTGTCTTGATGAATCTGCCACATTCCCACCTACTCATCTATTTGGGACTATGACAGAAGAGACAGGCCCCTGTGATTATACGGGGAGGATATAATGAGGCGTCTCAGCAGGATAACTGAAGAACAGCTTCAGACCTCGTGTTGGAAAGCTAGAACCACTGTTACACTGTCACCTTCATGGAGCTACGAATAACCACAGATCACCACACTCACTGGACTTCTGCACATGCCAACACTTAACCTAAATACTGCATGGCCGTACCTTCGACTGGACGTCGGCGTTGTGGTCGTTCTGGAGGAGCAGGGCTGCTGATTTGGTGTCGTCTTTACGAGCTGCGATGTGCAAGGCAGGCAGGCGCACCTTGCCTTTGGTATCATTTTCTAATAAGACAGACACAACCTGGTTGTGGCCCTGCTGGAGCGCGATGGCCAAAGGGGTGAAGCCATCCTAGAAGAAGGCAGACGGGCGACTGGTTACATCTCATTTAAAATTAAAGTTTAAAGTACACTGCTCAAGAAAATTAAAGGCATTTAAACTTCAGTCTGTCCAGTTAGGAAGCAGAAGTGATTATGAGTCTGTTTCACCTGCTCCGGTGTAAATGACAAGTCAGTCCTACAAGAGGGAGGGTTGTGCAGGTGGTGACCATTTAGCTAATGTCCTCATCCAGGCACAGCAACACTGACATGGGTGAAGCACGATAACATTTGCTGTCACCAGACTCGCTCGTGTTAGTGTGAACCTGGTCTCATCTTTGAAGACGATGGGACACCAGCAGCCCACCTGCCAGTTCTTGTGTTTTCAGGTAAAATTCACACACAGGGAAGCCAGGTCCAGGTCTGAATCTCTCTCCCAGCAGCTGTCCGAGCGGCTTTTTGAACCCAGTCACGCGCCCCACGGTCCAATCAGCAGCTCACTGCTCTTCATTAGAGGAAGGACCTGCAGAGATTCTTAAAACACAGGAAAGAGACACAGCACAGCAGCTAATACAGATTTGCTACGGCCACGGGCTGTAACAGCAACAGATTCTTTGTTTGCTTTATGAGAATCATAACTCTTAATCAGCACATCGCATCACTGCATCCAGCTAGTTTAAAACT
>NW_024582672.1:636062-638825 GCF_018398535.1 Haplochromis burtoni
ACTGTTGTTGTGATGCTGTATAAATAAAATTATTTGAAATGTTTTGACCTGCATTCAAATTCATCTTCATTAAATGTATTGATCATGTATTTTGGCATCAGTGTGGAAAGAGCTGTATCAACGCTTGGTTCCACGAACACTTTGAAAGCCTAAGAGGAGACGTGTGAGTGTGATTCTCACTGAGAGACTTGAGGTTTCTTTCTTCATCTGGAGCAGCAGAAAGTTGAAAAGTGATCAAATCAGTGGAAACATCACATTAATGTGTTTAGATTATGCAGTAATCTAAACACATTAATGTGTTTAGATTATGCAGTAATCTAAACACACTCGTCTTACCTCTGTAGCAATGCTCTGGTTGCCTCCATTCTCAAGCAGGTACCTCACCACATCCAGGTGATTTTCTTGGGCAGCCATGTACAAAGGAGTGAATCCATTCTGTTAACACAAAGAACCAAGCATATGGCAAAACGGGTGAACACAAGGAACAGTTACACCACAGCTGAGAACCCCCTGACTACCTAACAGTGATGAGCGGCAGAGTAACTTTCAGGAGGATTAAACGGCCTCAGCGTCGAGGCTCACCTGAGACTGTGCGTTGATATCAGCACCACGTTTGCTCAGGATCTTCACCACGTCAGCCTGGCCAGCCAGAGAGGATATGTGGAGCGCAGTGTTTCCTTTCTGGAATCAGACACAAACCATAACAAGATTATTAGACAAATATCTGCATGTTTTTGTAAAGATAAGCTCAGAGTGCTCCTGACTGAATGCTGTTGTGTCCTTTACTAACACACAGTTATGTCTAGTCTGTCATGTGCACTGAGATACAAATAAGCACAGTATTTAATTCACTGCTGCTTCAGATCTGATTACTTCATGAATAAATATAAGCAGGTAAAAACCTATGAATATATCTGAGAGTAATCTGATCCTGATAACACAGCACGGACCACGGTGAACGATGACCTCACATCATGTGATCATCAGCTACACTGTAGCACTGACAGAGTTTAGAAACCATGTTTCCACTTTCTCTGCTGTCCAATCAATCACATGTTCACGAATCACATGTTCACGAATCACATGTTCATAAATCACATGTTCACAAATCACATGTTCATAAATCACATGTTCATAAATCACATGTTCACGAATCACATGTTCACAAATCACATGTTCACAAATCACATGTTCACGAATCACATGTTCAGAATCACATGTTCACGAATCACATGTTCAAATCACATGTTCACAATCACATGTTCATAAATCAATGTTCACAAATCACATGTTCACGAATCACATGTTCATAAATCACATGTTCACGGAATCACATGTTCATAATATCAAATGTTGCATAAGTCAGCGATGTTCGAATCAACAATGTTCATGAAGTCACATGGTTTCAACTGAATCACAATGTTACGAATTCTACATGTTGCACGAATCACATGTTCATCAAATTCAGCGATGTTCAATCTGATCAATGTTCACAATCACATTGTCATAGTAATCTACTATGTTTCATTATATCACATGTTCATAAGTCGGAGATGTTATCTGCCTGAATCACATGTTCATAGAAATGCGACATGTTCACAGAATCACATTGGTTCTACGGAATCACTATGTTCATCAAATCACATGTTCACGAATCACATGTTCATACGAATCACATGTTCCAGAATCACATGTTCACGAATCACATGTTCATAAATCACATGTTCACAAATCACATGTTCACGAATCACATGTTCACAAATCACATGTTCACGAATCACATGTTCATAAATCACATGTTCACTAATCACATGTTCACGAATCACATGTTCATAAATCACATGTTCACGAATCACATGTTCATAAACACATGTTCACAAATCACATGTTCATAAATCACATGTTCAGAAATCACATGTTCACAAATCACATGTTCATAAATCACATGTTCATAAATCACATGTTCACGAATCACATGTTCACGAAATCACATGTTCATAAATCACATGTTCAAGAATCACATGTTCATAAATCACATGTTCACGAATCACATGTTCACGAATCACATGTTCACGAATCACATGTTCACGAATCACATGTTCAAATCACATGTTCACGAATCACATGTTCACAAATCACATGTTCAATCACATGTTCACGAATCACATGTTCACGAATCACATGTTCAGAATCACATGTTCATAAATCACATGTTCATAATCACATGTTCACTAATCACATGTTCACGAATCACATGTTCACGAATCACAACTTTACATTCATTTTTCTTTATAAACATTTCTCGATTTCAAAAACACAGATTTGCTGCTCTTATTTGTTAGAACACTCACAGACACACACACACACACACACACAGACACAGACACACACAGCAACACACACACACACACACACACACACAGACACACACACGACACACACACACACACACACACCACACTGCACATACACTACTCACATTACACATCACTCACTCACACACACACACTCTCACTCACTCACACGAGCAACACACTAACACACTCACGCATGGTGTCAGCTAAACACTCTGCACCTCACGGAGCACACACACTCACACAACACATCTCATCACGCGTCAAGGCACACACCGACTCATCTATCACTCTCGACACAGCATACAGCTCACGTACATCACACGACTCACACACACTCTCGACGCCTCATCACAACACTCACACACATAACACTACACACAGTGCTACAACTCTCAACCTCAACACA
>NW_024582672.1:665839-668086 GCF_018398535.1 Haplochromis burtoni
CGTTGGCCTATGTGAGAGCCAATAACCCGAGCATCAGTGATCCTGGTGTCTGCTATTCTAAATGTTTGCCTTACACGATGCAACAAGACATGCACTGCACCACGCCACTAAGTGTTAACACAGGGAACTGAATCCAAATTCTCTTGAGGGACTTACAGGTAAAGGAAAGCTGGTTTGAGGAGCACCAGAGCAGACTAAACACACCTTTGCAGGGCACTGAGATGTAACGAGGTTGTGTAAATCACATCCCTTCAGTGTGTTGACGATGGTTACAGGGACCAAACAGCTCATACTCCCAAAGCACCCACCACACCGTGGGACATGGTCCAATGCTCTAACTCTACAAAACAAACGCACACATCATTCCTCAGCAAGCTCGAATATCCTCCACAGAGTAAAGAGCTGGTCCACGGTTCCAGGACCAAAACCTCCATGTTCCTCCTGACGCTTTGACCAATGAGCTAACTCCCCTGTCCAGAGCGCTGGGTCAGACCTTTCCAAGGAGGCTGAGGCGTGAGACCCCCCCAACCTCCGCTCCCCCTTTGTTAAAGGTGTCCACAGACACAGATGAAAGCATGTCAGTGGGATTAAGGAGGTCAAGTAAGTATTCCTTCCACCACCAGACGATATCCACCTGAAGTCAGCAGCACCCCGTTATACAGCATGTGACCAGTGCTTTCCCTCCTGATCAGCCTGACAGTTTCCATTGTGAGGAAGTCTGAAAGCCTTTTTCAGTGGCCTCACTGACCTCCTGCTTCAACTTCTGCTCGAGCTGCTTTTGCTTTGCCTCCTGGGACCCACCCAGGCTCAGAACAAGCAGGCCATTCCTCCCAATCACACCCTCCAGGTAGGGCTGGGCGATATATCGAGTTTTTTAAAAATATCGATATATTTTTATACGAGATATAAGATGTGACCATATCCTTTATATCGATATAGTCTATGTTACGTTATAACTATAGTTGTGGAGCCGCAGGTTTGCCTCTCTTTCGTCCACTTTTGTCTCTACACAACGTTACTCGGCCTCGCCTCTTCTTCACTGAACACAACTCCCCCTCCTCCCCCATCGCTTCACCTGCAGGCAGCGACAAGATGAACACGGCAAATCTCCGTTAACGAGTTACTGCGCATCGCTCCGTGCGTGGGGCTGGACGGCGTCAACGTGTTAGCGAGCTAACACGCTAACCACGCTAACGCCATGCAGCCCACAGGGGCAGCACAGCCTAAAATCCTTTCTTGCTCGGATCAAAAACAAGGCTTATAAATAAACACAAACATTAGCTTGACATTGAATGAAGGAACAAATTCTATTTCTAGCTGGATGGAACAACAGTATCTGTGTTTATTAGCAACTGCACCTCACCCTGGTGCTGCTCTGCTTGTGCCGCTGACACATCAACACCTGGTGGTGGTCGCGTTGGCATGAACGGACCGGCATTACATTCTGACACAGTCATCAGTCTGATGTTTCATCACTATCATGATTAATGGTAGCTGAACTGAACACGACTGTTTCCAGCCAATCAAATCTTTGCCTACACGTGTTAACATCACCAATGTAGGACCTGGAGCATAAACCGCTCTCTGTTAAAGCAGCAGGAGGACGTGGTAGGACCTTTCACACACTAGACTGCAACATGGCGGAGTAAGAGGAGGCCAAAGTTCACAGGTCGAGACACCGAGCTGTCCACGTCTAAAAACAGGATGTGTGTCACAGACATGGAAGGTTGTTGTTGTATAAAACACATTTATGAGACAAACAGAAAGTAAAGAGCAGCATTGAAGCCAAACAGTAAATAAACCAAAACAAGGCCCTCAAAGATGCTAAAAGCCTGCAGAGTGGAGGTGTTGACTGGATAGATTCATTATGATTTCCATCATGGAAAGAGTGTCCGTCTCCTTCAGGTGTGGATGAACAGCTGAGTGGTGTTCAGTTGAGTTGGTGCTCTGCAGCTGTTTGAGAAACTGACCAGAATTTGCCAAATAAATATAAAAGTTACCAAAATGGTTCCATGCGAGCATAAAGCTGCTGCTGTAGTTCTGTCAGACACATATTCCTTTGCTCTGCGACAAACCTGAGGAAAACCTGAACCCTCGACACCCAAATTGAGATGGGCAGTAACGCATTACTGTAATCCGATTACTTTTCTCAAGTAACGAGTAAAGTAAGGGATTACTATTGCAAAAACGGTAATTAGATTACCGTTACTTTCCCGTAGGAACGCTGAGTTACTGCGTTACTAAAAC
>NW_024582672.1:668478-677091 GCF_018398535.1 Haplochromis burtoni
CACCCAAACTGAGCAGGACCAGTGGGAATGTTCTGCTATGAAGTGTCGTCCACTTGTGCTCCTGGAGAAAAGGGTCAGTGTAAGGTCATGCAGGAGTGATTACCTTAATCATAACATGAAACCTATATATCAGAACAGCAGGAGGAATCACTCGATGGCTCGACAGGGGTGAAAATATTAGGAACCGTGTGTTTATAGCTGCTCAGCTGATCTCAATCTGAGGGTTTAGCTTTCAAACAAAGGCAGAGCTCCAAAGACTTGTGTAGTCACCTACTCACAGCTGCCAAAACGAGCCTTTGATGATTCAATCCAAACTAAATTTCCACTGTCAGCAAACACATTAGGAACCAGAGTGCATTCATGTTTCCACCTCGGTGTTAGAGCGCTGCAAAGCCCGTTGAGACGCACTTATTGCACGAGTCACTGAATGAAGACACAAACAAACTGTTTCACTGACACATCAGATGTTCACGCACTAAAACTGACCCCAGACTGCAGAAGTGATATTTTCTGGTCTTGTGTTCCCAACAGCTGCTGAAGTGATTACATTGCTTTTCAAATGAGATACAAGAGCCCACATGCTGCTGTGCCGGGACACTTTATGAACACAACTGTCACACTGGCCTTTGAAGAGAGCACAAACCATGTGCACACCAACAGAGACACATATCTGTCCATATCTGTTTACATCCAACTCAAAGGCAAACACAGAGTGTGCTTTGAATGTGAGCTCTTACCAGGATCAGAGGACGCTGCACAGGAAAATGCTCCATGCAGTAGAAGTCTGGCAAAGCATTCTGGTCCGGGTGAGCCGGGCTCCCAGCCGTCCTCAGGCCCTTGTCTGAGCCGCACACCTTACACACGGCTGTGTTGCCCATGGTTCAACTTATATAAGTCTCTTTCATCAGAATGTAAAGGACTCTAAGTGAGTTAATCACTTTGATAATCCCCGTCCCTCCTCCCCCTCCCCTAAAAGCTTACAGGCTACCATACAGCAGGACGAGGTCCTGTCCTGGTTGCACCACTTGACTGGACGCCTGTGCAGAGAGCTACTGTTTCCTCATTAAAGCATCCAACTCAATGAGCATTGACTAACAACCCCTCGTACTCCACCCCCTCCAACCCGGCTATTTTTACACCCACCAGCCCAGCTATGCATGACGAGGGAGGAGAGGGTGGTGGTGATTGGGTGGCATGCTAAACAAGGCAGGACCACCGCAGACACGGCAAGCATTATGAGGCAAACATGGGCCTAATTTCTGTTAATATATGTTTGTTTTCCACTAAAAGTGACAAAAACCTCTGCAGCTTCCACTTGACTGTGTTTGGAAAGAGCCTAAAACAACAACAACATGTTAACGTGGCGTCACGAGAGCGTCCGAGCTCCGGTGTGCTCCACGAGAGCTACAGGTGTTTATCATGTGTTCATATTAACTGCTCCTGTGAGCCAGTGTATTTTTCTTTGGACATTGTGAGGCATCAAAGAAGCTCTGCCCACTATTCTCTATCACTACATAACAGCGCACAATCAGTTTCAGGGCCATAGATAGACTGGTTGTGTTGCAGCACAGCCTGATGTGATCTTCTCCTACATGCCATCATCATAGTGGAGATGAAACTTTTCCGGTGCATGCTGGGTGGACATGCGCTACAGTGCTGTCCTGGATCAAAAACTGTTGAGGGCAGCACACTGACCGTTTGTCACTACTTAGATCGTCGGCCCAGAACACTGTAGTCAGATTAAACCCACACAAACAGAAGCTGAAGCTCACACGAGGGATTTTTACACTCGTCCCTCCCCCTCGGTGACTTTTCTGTGGCACCGTGGTCTCCAACCTTTACTTCAATCACTGTTTAATGGAAGCAGACACAGTGTTGTCCTAATACAGGTCTATGTCAGCCTGTAGCCCAGAGCAGCGACGTATTGATCCTGATGGACTGAATGCAAATTAAAAGCCACACAGACCTTTTCATGGCAGCACAATTAACGGTGTGCTGTCTAACAGAAGCTTCAGACGTGGCCGTGTTGTGTTCTCCGTGTGCATATTTGTGTCCTTGTGTGGGACATCAGGGAGGTAAATGTCCTCATTCTCTTTGCACTCCTCTAGGTCACGACTCACACAATAATCCCACTGTTAAACAGATCAGCTAAACCATTTGGATTCGCTGAATATGTTAGCGTGGGGAGAAAGACCTCTCATTGTGGAGAGCCAGTGCAAGCCCATGAGAAGGAGCTCTGGGGTTTTCTATGAATGAATGATTAGAGACTGACTAGAAAGAAATCATTTAAATGAATGGTGAGGAACATGGTCAGTGAAGTGGATCCTTCAAAAAGTGAAAACCAGTCCAATCTGAGCAATTTGGAGCATATCCAGGAAATCCAGTACTATGAGGGGCAAACATATTTTCCTGCTGCTTCACACTTGTCACCAAGTATTTTGATGAGCGGCCTTTGAAGAGTTAAGTTCATAAAAAACTGCCGAAGCTATATATTATTAGCTACACCTGGGCAATGGAAGAACTGTGATATTTATCAGCACAAGGCCTTTAATTACCGGAGTAACAAAGAGTGAGTCAGAAACCATCTGTGGACCCGAGCACACTCGTGGAAGTGGAAAATGAATCCTGACCTTATTGAAACATCTGCAGTTAGATCCAAAACACTTCTCAGTTTCACTTCTCCTCCTGTAACTTACTTAATGAGGGTATTTTTTTTTACTGTCATTCATTCATTTAGGAGGACAAAAAATGACTTCATGGGTAAATATGTTACAAAGAAACAAAGCCAGAGTTACAACTACCTGTTCAAGCACACTTAAACAGGCCACGCAGGAAAGTCAGTACTTTTCTTTATCTCTAAGGTCTGCAGAATCCCCCACCCCCAGTCTCACACACACTCATACCCCATTAGTGGGCTGGTAATCCAATGGGCAGGGCAGGCACAAACATTTTTAATCTGCCATCCGCCATATGGCTCACTATCTGTGGGAGGGAGGGGGGCGGGGAGTAAAGCCACTTGTACTACTTTATGTTACTGCAGTGGGGAAAGATGTAATCTACATGCTTCTGTGTGTACGTGAAACACAGGAGGTAGCTGAAGGAACACTTGGTCTGCACAAAGTGTAGCCATTAAAAATCCCCACACACCCCTCTTTAATCCATCCATACATCCAACCATCCATCCATCCATCCAACCATTCATCATCCATACATCATCATATCCATTCAACCATCCATTCAACCATCCAACCAATCCATTCAACCATCCAACCTCCAACATCCACCTTCACCATCCATCCATTCATCCATCCAACCATTCATCCATTCATACCATCCATCACATCCAACCATTTCATACCAGCCATAGTGCCATCCATTCATTGCGCATTCATCCATCCAGATTTCAGCCATCATCCAGTGCCAATGGCATGTGCCCATCTCCATTCCATCCATCATCCATCCATCCATCCATTCCACTCCATCCAACATCATCATCCATCCATTATTCAACATCCATCATCCATCATTCCATATTCACAACCCATTCCCTCAGTCAGTGTTAGGCCATCCACATTGTCACCATCCAACGGATCGCACTCCAATTCAACATGGACCTTCATTCACATCAGAACAACTTATCAATCATCCATTGAGCCATGCAAAACCATTCAGTGCCATAAATCCAATTCATCCATCCATACATCATATCCATCCATCCATCATCCATTCATCCATCCATATATCCATCCATCCATTCATCCATCCATCATTCATCCATCCATACATCCATCCATCTATGTCATTCATCCAACCATTCATCCATCCAACCATACATCCATCCATGTCATTTATCATCCATCCAACCATTCATCCATTCCACATACATCATATCCATCCATCCATACCATTCATCCATCCATCACTCATCCATTCACATTCCATCCAACATCAACATAACCATCCATCCATCCAACCAACATCCATACATCCATCATCCATCATCCATCCATCCATCATCCATCCACATCCAACATCCATCCAACATCCATCCATCATCCATCCAACCAACATCCATCCATCCAACATCCATCCATCATCCATCCATCCAACATCCATCCATCATCCATCCATCCATCATCCATCCATCATCCATCCAACAATCCAATCAACCATCCATCCAACCAACATCCATCCATCCAACCAACCATCATCCATTCAACCATCCATCCAACAATCCATTCAACCATCCATCAATCCATCCATCCATCCATCCATTCATCCATCCAACCATCCATCCATCCATTCATCCATCCATCCATCCATCCATCCATCCATCAATCCATCCATCCACCATCCATCCATTCAACCATCCATCCCATCCATTCAACCATCCATCCATCCCCTCAACCATCCAACCAATCCATCCACACAACCATTCAATCCATCCATCCATCCACTTCTCAACCATCCATCCTTCAACCATCCACCAACATCCATCAATCCATCCATCCATATCTCATCAACTCCAATCAATCCAACCATCACATCCAACCATCCACCTCATCATCCCAATCCATCTCATCCATCCATCCATCCATCCATCCATCCATCCATCCACAAGTTCAAGGTCACAGTGGGACTGGAGCCTGTCTCAGGTGTCTTAGGGTGAGAGGCAGGCTACACCCTGGGCAGGTGGCTGGACTGTCACAGAGAACAACTGTTCAAACTCATATTTACATCCACAACCAAACATCAGTTAACTCAAATAAAAAAATCGAATAAAGTAAGAGCACTAAGAGAAGCACAGGGAGAGATGCAAAGTCCGGGCAAGAGGTGGTAAATGGCCTGTATTTGTATAGCGCTTTTACTAGTCCCCCCTAGGGACCCCAAAGCACTTTGCACACCCAGTCAAACACACATTCACACACTGGTGGAGGCAGCTACAGCTGCCCTGGGACTGACAGAAGCGAGGCTGCCATATCGCGCCATCGGCCCTTCTGGCCAACACCAGTAGTCGGTAGGTGAAGTGTCTTGCCCAAGGACACAACGGCCGAGACCGTCCGAGCCGGGGCTTCCGATTACAAGGCGAACTCCCAACTCTTGAGCCACGATCGCCCCAGGTGGACTCACAACCAGGGCTGCCTCTATGATAACAGTGGAAACCACCAAACTGGTCTCAGGTAGAACCAGCATCAGGTATCATCAGTGCGTTGACAAATGAAAACAAACACAAGAGACCCAGCAGCTTAATGTTAGCTTATAAATGAACTGCCGTGCAAAAGCACATACAGTCTAACAGACGAACGTGATGCAGTATAGGGTGCAGTCAGGTACTGAAGCACAGATCTGGGATTAAATATTGAACATATTCAGCTTGTATCCATCAGTGATAAACAGATCTCAGTTAGAGGTGTGGACGACACTGTGTGTCCATAAAAAACAAGCTACACAACTGCTTTCAAAATAAACTATGAACTATAGACACAGGAGGGTTGTGTTGCTATGGAAACAAAGATGTAGATAAGGTTTATGCTTAGATTTTGCTTCAAAATGAGAAACCTGCAGAAAGTCTTCTGCAGTGTCAGACCTTAGTAACACTGACAGATATGGATGTCTCCTTTACCAAAGACGAGTCTGACAGGCTGGACCGACATCTGAATGAAACACAGGTGTCACAGCCGATGGAAGCCAGCTTGGTTTACCTACTAATTCCCATCATCTATCAAAATAATGCTGATGGGAAATGTGTTTACCTCCAGATGGTTTGTAGTGTGTGACAAATGTGAGATTTATTTCAGTTGAAGAAGTGGGCCACTGCTGATTCAAATGTAAAGTGAGTTCCTGTGAGAGGACACCATTGAATGACTTTTGACAGTGTGGATGATACTGGTTTCCTTGGCAACTGCAAGTACAAAGCAAAGCGAGGACCAAATTTCCTCCAGCGTAAGCAGCCTTTTAGAGTTAATAAGAAAGTCAGTATAAACTGACATGCAGTGACAACAAAACAAACAAGTGTTGTTTTATGATACGCTGGAAGAAAACACCAGTGACCCTGAACCTAAAGTAGATCGAGGCCTTGGTCCTGGACGTGCTGCTGTCACTGTCTGGTCACAACGAGGTGGTTTTATGGGCCAGATGTTGTAGTATTAAGCACTGGGCATATTCCTGCAACATCTGTAAAGCCCGTCTGTCCAATCAGGAGTCAGTGTTGGGGAATTCCCCGCTGGGTAACAAGAGGACTCAAAAAAGCAGCTCAGACTGTTAATGTTACTGTACATGCCATATGTCACGTTTAGCCAGTAAGAAGTCTACACTCTTGTATTATTACTATTTTCATATAACACTGTACTCTGATTTTTGTCTTATATCTTACTTTCTGCTACAACCTTTTAATATTACCTTTGCACAAGTGCGTCTCCTAATATTTCAAATATAAATATTTCAAAGATGTGTAAAAAATCTACAACTACAGCACCTCAAACGAAACACAGATGTCGTCACAGCTGTCGTCTAATGGATGCCCACTTTTTCACATACGGTTGCAAACACACAGGATTCAAACTTCTCGCCCTGGTTCATGTGGATCACCTCTGGTGCTCCCAGCCTGTATCCACTTGTATTTGTCAGTGCTGCTGCCTGGCCTGGATCCAGACGGGGGGAGGATTACCTCAGTGGGTTTTGACCCTAGCTCTGTTTAATTAAATATGTGTGAGTACAATTTCATTTCAGCCAGGCATCTCAAAAAAAGCAAAACAGAGAGGAAAATGTTATCGGAGGGAAGGTGAGCTTGCCTAAAATAACAACCAAACGCCCACAGCGCTGTTTAAGAGATGAGAAGGGAATGTGTTTGGTGAGGTAGAGAATCTGATGGAGATGCAAAGACAACACCCAGCCTCCAGCTAGTAACACTAATATAACATCTATTGGCACCCCATTGCTTTGTCTGGGGTCCACGTCCTCTAGTTTTTACTTCTTAGTCCTGACAGTGAATTCAAATTATCGCTCAGCTCAGCCGTGACAGAAAAACTCCCACTGCACTGCAGAAAAAGGTGCTAATGTTGAACACAGAGTAATATTCAGCTAGCATCTAAGAAAACAGACCTAATGGAGGCTGAAAACTTTCAAGAAAAATTTATTAAGCTCACTCTTCAAAATCAGCAAACATGCAGACCTGGAGATATATTTGAAAATATTAATATAAGTCAAACATGATAAGGCATATGATGGTGATAGTAAAGTTCATGTTACTGCAGCAGTTTGTTAGCTCACTCAGTCTCCCAGCCGTCTGGTAGATTTATCAGATGATTAACATTAATACAATAAATCTTATGAGTACAAACGGGGACCAGTTTGCACCAAGATAAGTGGTTCAACAGTAAAGAAAACATGGTTATTTCTTACGTCTGTAAAGTACTCTGAGTTCTACAAAATCAGCTTTCTCATCATCTGGCTCGACAGAGCTTCAGAGGGCTGACTTCTACGTCTCCTCCCTGATGTTAAACAGAGACTCTCAAAATACAATGAAACAGCACAAACTTCATGGTAAATATGCAAACAACCATCCCTTGATCACTACCACACCTCACATCTATAATGATTGTTTATCATACAAACACATTTGTGCTTCTAACCCACTTCCTCCATATACTGTAATGTGTAAAAAGGACAGTAAACAGCACAGGTACGTGATAATATGTGTTTGGATAGCAGAAAGAGTGGCCTGTGGTCTGTGGTGGTTTGTGGTCTGTGGTCGTCTGTGGTGGTTTGTGGTGGTCTGTGATGGACTGTGGTGGTTTGTGGTCTGTGGTGGACTGTGGTAGTCTGTGGTGGTCTGTGGTCTGTGGTGGTCTGTGATGGACTGTGGTGGACTGTGGTGGTTTGTGGTCTGTGGTGGACTGTGGTGGTCTGTGGTGGTCTGTGGTGGTTTGTGGTCTGTGGTGGTCTGTGGTGGTTTGTGGTGGTCTGTGGTGGACTGTGGTGGTCTGTGGTGGACTGTGGTGGTCTGTGGTCGTCTGTGGTGGTCTGTGGTCTGTGGTGGTCTGTGGTGGTGGGTACAGCCAACGATGCTTTTGATGTAAACATCACTGAGCAGATTCTGAGAAGTGCGACTGCATCATTAAGAACTTCCTGTTGACACCCTTGAGACGATATGGTGGCAGGCAGCTTCGGTCTCAGGGCTAAGCTTCTTTGGGGGATCTTTCCTCCTTGCATAACTAAAGCAAACTAACATCTGCTGTACTCTGGCAAGCTTCCGACTTTGGACCACATCGCTGTGACAACACAGCCTGATGTCAGGTTGACCCTTTCATGATTATTTGCCCAGGTCAGGACAATCAGGTTTACTCATGAGTACAAACTGCTTTTAATGTATCCTGTGTCTATTTCTACTGTGTGTCACTGCACATCCAGAGGAGACCACTGATTCCTACAGTGGATTCTCCTGGTTACCATGGTGACAGGATTGGCATCTTTCATGAGCACCCCATAATACCACAGCAACCAGATTATAATGCTCTAATCTAGGATATTAGTAGTCCCAGTTCAGCATCAAACAGCAGTGCTTACTCAACATCCATGTACACTGGGTCAGTACTGGAGCGTCTATACTGGAGC
>NW_024582672.1:678461-679395 GCF_018398535.1 Haplochromis burtoni
GTAGGGTCTCAGTTATTGTAGGGTCTCCGTTATCGTAGGGTCTCCGTTATCGTAGGGTCTCCGTTATCGTAGGGTCTCAATTATTGTAGGGTCTCCGTTATCGTAGGGTCTCCGTTATTGTAGGGTCTCCGTTATTGTAGGGTCTCAATTATTGTAGGGTCTCCGTTATCGTAGGGTCTCCGTTATTGTAGGGTCTCCGTTATTGTAGGGTCTCAGTTATTGTAGGGTCTCCGTTATCGTAGGGTCTCAGTTATTGTAGGGTCTCCGTTATTGTAGGGTCTCAGTTATTGTAGGGTCTCAGTTATTGTAGGGTCTCCGTTATTGTAGGGTCTCAGTTATTGTAGGGTCTCCGTTATCGTAGGGTCTCCGTTATCGTACGGTCTCCGTTATTGTAGGGTCTCCGTTATTGTAGGGTCTCAGTTATTGTACGGTCTCAGTTATTGTACGGTCTCCGTTATTGTAGGGTCTCCGTTATCGTAGGGTCTACATTATTGTAGGGTCTCCGTTATCGTAGGGTCTCCGTTATCGTAGGGTCTCCATTATTGTAGGGTCTCAGTTATTGTACGGTCTCCGTTATTGTAGGGTCTTTGCCTTACAATATAAACTGTTGTTATGATTTGGCACTATTTAAATAACACTGAACTGAACGATCTTCGACTGACGCTGCTGTATGAGCCAAAGCTTATCTGTCCATTTGACCCATATGTGTTAACTGTACATGTCTATGGGCAGGGTTGGGAAGGTTACTTTTAAAATGTATTCCATTACAGAATACAGAATACATGCCCCAAAATGTATTCTGTAACGTATTCCGTTACACTACTCAATGACAGTAACGTATTCTGAATACTTTGGATTACTTAATATATTACCATGCTTTTTACAACAACATGAATTTACTATTGCTGTGTGATTTATTACTATTACTGAAGGT
>NW_024582672.1:680057-680494 GCF_018398535.1 Haplochromis burtoni
CCAACACTGTCTATGGGTTAGGTGGAGTCAAGGGTGCTTGAAAAAGCATCAGTCATTTATCAAACTTAGTTGGAGATTATATTTATTTCAAGTGTTTTAAGACATATATACGTGTACATTTGAGTGCGGGCTATTAGGAATTGTTAAACCAATGAAAAACAAGCCCTGCCAGTGAACATTTCACATGAATGCTCCTGACAGTTAGTGCTGCCCACATACTATGGAAAAACCTAGAAAGGTGCGCTGAGACAGAGCAGCTACTTGGACAATCACAGGTGTTCTTATGAGTCAGACATCTGTAAAGTCCAGGTTATACATGCAGTACAAGCTCAAGCTCACCGGCCAGTGTTTGTCCCTCTAAAACATCCCTGATAATAAATCCTCTCTGTGTATCACGCTTATATTTCTGTCTGATTTATCAACCATATTTCAAACCT
>NW_024582672.1:680702-682909 GCF_018398535.1 Haplochromis burtoni
CTGAAATGCTGAAAACCAAATGGCCATAAAAATAACCATGACGAAAAGGGCGAATGGATTACTGCTGCAAACAGGGCCCTGCTGTGGATTACACCATCAATATCCTGCAATGTTTTAGAGACAGAGGCAGAAAGACCGAGGGGGAAGATTTAGGGGGGACTTATGTCATTGTTCAAATTCATTTCAGTTAGTCTCTGGCAGGAGATTCTTAATAACTCCGCTGGACAAGTCGATCAAGTCATGAAGTTATAAATGTGAGAGCCAAACAAGTTTGTTGATGAGGTTTCAATCACAGAGCTGCACTGTAGTCACCACTCTGTTGGCCGTTAAGCTAAGCTGCACAGCTTTGGATGAAAGATGGCTGCACAATCTATTCATTGCTTCTAGTCTGAATGACTAGAACACGGTTCAAAACTCAGTGAGGTATAATGATGTTGACCTCTCACTGTCATAAATATTCATTAGAAGACATTGCAGACGTCTAACGATGCTGAAGTTCAAGATTCAATGAAGTTCAACAAAAACCTAGGCTGGCTACAAATGAGGACGTTTAGGTCTGTAAAGAATAATGTCTCATTTAAAGCACATCGAGTGTTGGCCAAAGTGCTGAACAGAGGGACAATATAATCGAATAAAAGAATTAAATGATGAAAAACATTATCAAAAACATTGTAAGACATCCATATATATGGAGGCGGGGAGGCATAATTCTTGGCCTGCTGGGTGGTTTTTCAGGACTTGAAAACATTATTATTTGCAATCTAAAATTAGTGGATTACTGTGAATATATATGGAAGAATTTGTGCACCGCCATCCACCATACCTCCAATTCTTGGATGAGGACTTTTTGCTGTTTACTGCTAAATGTTTGCTGGATAATTGAAATCCTCTCAACACACAAATACACATGCATGTCACAGCTGGCATGTTTGTGGTGCAAACCTAAGCGCAGACACAGAATTTAGGTGAAACCAAAAGCGAACAGGGGTGAAAACTAAAACTAACACCTAAACTGGGAAAAACTGACGAACAAGACATGGACATGATTCTGAGCAAACTATGAACATGAACGTGACCTGAACACAATCATGAGATATCTGAAATCTGACGTGACAGAGGGAGGGAAACCGACACTGAACAGAGGAAGGACTTAAATACACAGAAGGGAATGAGCGAAGTGAAAACACCTGGGAAACACAGCTGACACAAATTAACATGACGCTGGAGGGGAAGTGAAACTAAACACACTGAACAAGGAAACACAAGACCTTACAAAATAAAGCAGGAAACAGCCTCGCTGTGAGGCTGCCAAGTTCACCTTGACCCCGGGACAGTCTTTACTACTGCAGGAAAAAGGTGTCTGAAGTGTGTGTAAGTCTCAGTCATTGTGTCCTTGGCCAAGACACTTCACCTGGCACCTACTGGTGTTGGCCGGAGGGGCCGATGGTGCGATATGACAGCCTCGCTTCTGTCAGTCTGTCCCAGGGCAGCTGTGGCTACAACTGTTGCTTGCCTTCACCAGTGTATGAATGGGTGGATGACTGGGTGTGTAAAGCTCCTTGGGGTCCCTAGGCGGGACTAGTAAAAAGCGCTATACAAATACAGGCCATTTACCATTTACCATAAGCAGTATGCTGTGGATATAAAGTCGCTAACCTTTTACTGCACTTTGCACATAGCTTTGTTATGTAACTAGCGATGCTAGCACAAATGGTAAATGCAAACAGGCTGTTTCTATGCACAAATACAACGATGTATTCAGGGGAAAAATATCTAATGTTGTGAGCTCGTTGTGCTTCTGAGAGCCACTGACCACTGTTAACTGTTAAAGCCAATTTTACAGCAGCATGCACGTGGCTGTGATGTAAATGTCCTTCGGCGTCTGCTGAACAATCCACCAAACTGAATCTACTAATCACTTTTAGGTGTGTGTCCGTGTGTGTGCTGGGAATGAAAGACAGGGCCTGTCAGTAATCCCATGTGATAATCTCCCTTGAACTTGGGTCAATAATGACAGCAGTGAAGGGTGGAGGGGATAGAAACACTAAACCAGCACAGGTCACAACTCGGCTCTAGCTTTGGAAGTTGTTATTTTGATGCCAAGTGATAACCTGCTGCAGAAGCATTAGCCGTCACTCGGAGGAACATGAGTGCAGCGTCTTTTCTTTGGTAAGTCATTGAAATTGTATCCACATAACTATGCAAAC